>NC_043704.1:134176024-134209324 GCF_006229205.1 Suricata suricatta
CACCAGTTTACATTCCCACCAACAGTGTAGGAGGGTGCCCATCTCTCCACACCCTCGCCAGCATCTATAGTCTCTTGATTTGTTCATTTTAGCCACTCTGACTGGCGTGAGGTGGTATCTCAGTGTGGTTTTGATTTGTATTTTCCTGATGATGAGTGATGTTGAGCATCGTTTCATGTGCCTGTAGGCCATCTGGATGTCCTCTTTGGAGAAGTGTCTATTCATGTCTTCTACCCATTTCTTTATTGGATTATTTGTTTTTTTGGGTGTGGAGTTTAGTGAGTTCTTTGTAGATTTTGGATACTAGCCCTTTATCTGATACATCATTTGCAACTATCTTTTCCCATTCTATCAGTTGCCTATTAGTTTTCTTGATTGTTTTCTGTCTGTCTCTCTTTTTAACCAACACAAAAACTTTAAGGGTCTGAGCCAGAAATAACTAGTATGAACTTAATCTGCCCCCTCACTGGTTGCCTAGGACAATATCTGTTGTAATCCTAGGTCAAAAGTAATTTGAGGGGGACGTTCTAATGTTTTGGCACAGGAAACTCATTCTCCCTTAAAGTCTAATATTTTTAGTTACTTTTTCCTTGATATAGTAAAACCTTGGTTTGTGAGCATAATTCACTCCAGAAACATGCTTGTAGTCCAAAGCACTTGTATATCAAAGCAAATTTCAAGAACCTTTGGCTCAGTTCTGATCATGTGATGGTCAGTGTTACATACTACTTCTATTGCAAGGCTTTGCTCGTTTATCAAGTTAAAATTTATTAGAAATGTTTGCTCATTTTGCAGAACACTCACAGAATAAGTTACTTGCAATCCAAGGTTTTACAGTATTTAGTTTTGACTTGACAATTCCATTAGGACTTTTCACATCTGCTTTACCTGCTGTGAGCATTCGGTAGTTAGATATTGAAAAACCTGAAACAAATAAATGAGGTAAAACTCACCTAGAAATGATACATGTGAAACTCCAGGGGCCCTCCACATAATTGCTTTCTCCTATAATGAGAACTGTATGTGTGGTTCTATGGAGCAAAACTCGGAAGTTCAAATTGCTTTCCTGCTTTCTAGTGTACTCCCAATAGCACCTCAATGGGGATTTCCAAAGGTGAATGGTAGGGTTAAGAAATGATGGTTACATGACTAATCCCAAGATCAAGGGTTTTTTTCTTGAGAATCAGAAAGATTCCATTCATTTCAAATATCGAGAACCTTCCTAGTTCTTTGCCAGCTACAGCCTTTTTCTTACAAGAAGGGCATACAGTTTTAAATAAGCATATCCTAGCCGCTGAGATCTGAGGCTTGGCTTTGCTCCTAACTAGATGTAGAATGATATATATTTTAATTATTTTAGAAAGAGAAAGTGTGTGAGTTGGGGAGAGGGGCAGAGGGAGAGAGAGAGAGGGCGTGTGGGGTAGGGTGGGAGGAATCTTAAACAGGCTTCACACTGAGCATGGAATGGATCCTGATGTGGGGCTCGATTCCACAACCCTGGGATCATGACCTGAGCCGAAATCGAGAGTGGGATGCTCAGCCGACTGAGCCGTGCAGACGCCCCACAGTCTAGCATGATTTTAAGCACAGCATGCAAGTGTCTTGATCTTCTATTTCTTCATGTGTTAAAATATGGTTAATAGTGTCTTGTCATGAGGCTTTCTTGGGATTAATGAGATTAAGTTGCAAATTTTTTGTCACCACACTTATATAGTGAGAGCTCATAAAACGGGGGAAATTCTGTGTTTTAAACATCCTTTTGGATAATTTGCATTTTATTTCTCTAATCTCCATAACCATTTGGTGAGGACAGGATCCTCATTCCCCTTTGGTGCATGAGAAGACAGAGATTCAGAGAGAGAAAATAATGGCCTGAGATCGCCACATGTGGAGGCGTGATCAAGTAGCCGAAGTGGTTCAGAGCAGGCTTGAGATCCGGAGCTGTGTGATGGGAGCAGCTACAGGGCCCCTCTCTGCCTCCACTTCTGCATCTGTAAAAAACAGAATAATTGTAGCTGCCTCATAAGATTTTTTGAGAACTTAAACTAACTTCTCATTTGTGAACACTTAGAACAGTACCTGGAATGTACTAAATGCTAATATGGTCTGTTACTAGACATATTATTTCATTTTTATCTCTGACTTGGAAATGAGTAAAATTGTCCAGGTTCTGGCTTAAATAATTTCTTCAGTTTTAAGTAAGAAATGTCAAGTGCTTTGGGAACAAAGGATCCCTCTATCATTCCGCCTTAGCTCAAACCTGATTAAAGCCACTTCTGTGCATTCTTTTATAATGAAACAGAAGAACAATAGTAACTTTGTTGTTTTGGTCCTCGAGCAGTGCCATCCTTTTGTAGACCCTTGTGAATCTGGGATCGTGCCTGTTTCATATTTCTCCCGCAAAATGCCACGCTCCCCCTGTGGCTGGAATTCTTACCCCACATGACTGACATCTAACACATGTTCTGCTGCCAAATGCACTCTTTTCCTTTGGCTAGGTGTCTGGGTTTGGCTCTAGTTTTCATTTCACTTGGGAGATGGGGTGTCAGTCAAGACTGTATTGCTGGGTGAGATAAGTGGGCAGAGAACACATTTTGGAAGCCATTTCACAGAGCTTTGGGATTGTACCTGAGCTGGGAGATTTAGCAGTGAGATCTTGGACTTTCATGTGCTCTGTGCTATGCCTGTGTGATGTGTTGTATAGGGTTTTCCTTTGCTTTTTAAATTATGACCTTTCTGAAGGCCAAAGCCTTGTCTGTATATTCAGTTAGATCTGTCATAGAGAGGGCGCCCAAATGAACAATATATATAAATTCTATACTATACCTATTCTTAGAGCATTCCTTGTAGACCAAGATCATTCTAAAACTGGATGCTAGTGTTCCCAGTGTTCTTTTAATAGAAGGCACTGGAAAAACAACAGGATTTATGCTCACATAGTAGAAGGAAATTGAACTTGGAACACCTGAACTTGTCAACCACTGATGTTTAAAAAAAATGGTAAAAATAGATTAAAAAAAGTTCTCAGACTTCCTGTACTTTTTGATGAACTTACCAAATTCTGCTTTATGGGACACAATGCTGTATACAGGGAGGGGCTGGCAGCCTACATCTGGCAAGGCAAAATTGGCATCACTCCCCCCCCCACCTTTAAATTTTTTGTAAATAAAGTTTTATTGAAGCACAGTGATGCTTACTCATTTAGGAATGGTCTGTGGCTTGATCATGTTACAGTGACAGCGTTGAGTTGCCACAGAGACCATATGGGTAATGAAGACCAAAGTATGTATGTGGGCCTTCACATCATCTCAGTTCTGTCCTTAATTCCATGTAAACAGGTCAGCATGGTGGTTTTCCAATAAAACTTTATTTACAAGCAGGCTAGATTTGGCCAATCCTTGGTGTGCTGGAAAAAAGAAGATACTTTAGAGTCGGACGTACCAACCATGTGACCTGGGAAACAATACTTCACCTTTGTGAACTTCAGTTGGCACAGCCTTAAAACAAGGATATTAATGCTTATCTCACATGATAGCTAAAAGAATAAAAAAAAATGTATGATTAGGAACTAGCACATATGAGATCCTCTCTAAATGTTGTTGGCACCTTTTTATTTCACACCTCGTGTCTACAGACTATCAGGAATTTACAATTAAAATGTAGGAAAATATCACCTCCACCAAACACCATGGGAGGCGTTTGTCTCAAAAAACAGGGACAGAGAAAAGATTTAAATAGAAGAAAAATTTAATGTTGATTTACTTTTGAGAGAGACAGATACAGGGCACAAGTGGGGGAGGAACAGAGAGAGAGGGAGACACAGAATCCAAAGTAGACTCAGAGCCAGATGCAGGGCTCAGACTCATGAACTGTGAGATCATGACCTGAGCCAAAGTCAGATGCTTACACCACTGAGCCACCCAGGTGCTCCAAAAGATTTAAATTAAAAAAACAAACAAACATGTTTAGTTCCATTTAAGAATTCTACTTTGGCTTGTATGAATAGACACTAAAAAGGGGGAGAATAATATTTGCAAACCCATTTCATTTTAACATCCCAGACTCTAACTAAATTTTGAAAAAAAATACTGTTTTAGATACATCTCATATTCTTAATACTGAAGAATTTGGTGTAGTAATATAATGTCTTTGATGTTTCTTGATATTCAGAAATATCTCTGCCACATCATTAAGCCAACCATTCCTCACAATCGCTTTTAAAAATGAGTCATCTAGGACGAAAAGCTAGAACAGCATCTGCATGCACATTTCAAACCAGTGAAAAATGAAAGTGTTATAAAGAAACGATGCCCTTGGGCCATTGCAGGAATGTTGATCCCAAACATCATCCATCACCAAATTTTGAATGTGGGATTGTGGAATATTCTTGTTGTACCAGGCTTAAAAAAAAATCCCTTGCTTCTATTTATAATCTATTTTCTCCTCTAAGTATAGTACAGTTTACTTCCTTTACCTCTGTGAAATCAAAAGCTTCTGGTATAAAAATAAAAGCTACACGGGAGCATCACAAGACAGATGGGGACTTCTGAGACAGACTCCTGCCACTGGGTTGGCTGAAATTCCCATTCAGTGATGTAAACTTGCACCTGAAACCTAACTTCTCTGGTCTTGTTGCCTTCCATTTTTAGTGGGAATAAAATGCACACTAATTATCTTACTGTATATATTAATATTAATTATAATGAATTAAGTGGCTACGTAGTGGTTACTAGATCCTCTGTAAACTTATTTCTTCCCCAGTGTTGATATTATTTTAGAGTAAAAGATACAGAGCTGGACTTGCCTACTGGATACAGGACAATCAGAATGTCCATGGTGGTGTGTCAGGGGGCAACTGAAGCCTCAGGTTGGACAGTAGGTATCAATTTTACTCAACTTTTTAATTAGAATTTGAAGATAAGTTTGAGCCCCAGCTCTACTGGCATTTTTTTTTTTAGACACTGAGTAAGATACTTCATCTCTTTGCCTCTCAATTTCTGTACCTGGAAAACAGGATATCTATCTAACAGATGGCTTGATGATAACTAAGGTTATGTGAAAGTGTAACCAAGGAGGATTTGTGAAATTTCTGTGAACAGTAAAACAGTCTAAAGATGTAAGTTTTGATGCTATTAGCTGGTGAATCTTCCATTTTGCCAGAAAAATGGACTAAGAATCTGCACACAAGGGACGCTTTGAGAAGTCTCTCCTCTGCCTGAAGTCCTATGTTTTAACCATATTTTAAACACCTAAAGTGTTGTTTGCCTCTCTTTTTTTTTTTTAGCTGCGTATGAATTGAATTAAACCTCCCTTGATATCCACATTTGTAATAGGAATTACCTCAATGATTGTTCTGAGAATTAAATGGATATAATGGATATGAGATTATCATGCAGGGGGCTTAAGCCTGGACCTTCAAAACTCAATTACTTCCCGGTCCTCCCCTCTTCTGTCCTTTTACCTACGAGTTTCTTCCAATTTGAAGGAAAAATTCAGAGGCCTGAATTCTGTTATAATGGACTTTGACTATAGCACTAATAACTGGTTTCCGAGTGACGTGGCCTTAAAAAAATCCTCTTGTTCAAAACTGGATATTTGCCAGTTACTTTGGAAAATCTTCTCTGATTAGTTCTTGCAAGAGGATGCAAAACAATGGATTATAGGAAAATACTAAACAATTCAATACAAACCCTTCATCATGCAAAGAAATAAGTTATTCTCTGGGAAGCTTCCGCTATGCCTGTTTATAAAGTCATTAGGTTTTTTTGTCTGGTTTTTTTTTTTTAAACACCTGTCATAAATTTTTAGCAGTCCTTATATCCAGCATTTTCAAATTACCAATTAATAAAAATATCTTCACTTGTTCTTTAATTTACATTACATTATGATGAAAGTTTAAATTTGTAAACAGCACCTGCTAAATAACTTTTGCAGGCCCAGCAGGATTAGAAACTTTTTAGAGTTTTAGAAGATGATTGGCAGTAGCTTGTGCTACACATTCTTATAGGAAAGGTTCCTTCCTTCTTCTTGAGGCTAAACTGTGTTGAATACTAGGTAGATATTAGATACTAAGGACATTTCTTGTGTTTTACTTAGGACTCCTCACAACAACCATTGAATAGATAAGAGTTAGGTAATATTTTCTTGACAATTTTGTCAAAAGAAGCGGAGCTGGAGGAAAGAGGTTAAGGAAATAAAGCTTACATCAGGTCACTCAGATAGTAAATTCTGTCTCTCCGTCAAAGTGGGTAACTATAATTTGGTCTGTTCTCCAGCCCTTCTTTTAGTTAAATTCTTTAATAGCTTCTATTATATTCCACCTTTTGTACTCCATAATTCTTAGAATCGAAAATCTGGAAAACCAGCGTGAGTTCCACCCACTTTCCAAAATGGCATTGTATCCCAGTAAAAGACCCTAGATGGAGTTTCAGGATTTTAGAGGATAAATCATACCTCTTCAGTCTGTCTTACAGTGAAAAGTGGGAGCTGTGTCTACTAGCTCCTACTATGTATGTTTAAGCCCCATCAAAAATGTACTACTAGGAATTTATCCAAAGGATACAAAAGTGCTGATTTGAAAGGACACATGCACCCCAATATATAAGCAGCACTAAAAACAATAGCCAAATTATGGAAAGAGCCCAAGTGTCCATTGACTGATAAATGGATAAAGAGGTGGTATATATATGTACCCTGGAATATTACTCAGCCATCAAATGGAATGTAATCTTGCCATTTGCAACAACATGGGCAGAACTAGAGATTATTATGCTAAGTGAAATAAATCAGAGAAAAACAAATACCATACGATTTCATTCATGTGTGGAATTTAAGAAACAAAACAGATGAACATAGGAGAAGGGAAGGAAAAATAAAATGGGGGGGCAACCATAAAATACAGAAAACAGGGTTGTTGATGAGGAGGTCGGGGGGGGGGGGTGTTGGATGGGCTAAATGGGTGATGGGCATTAAGGAGGGCACTTGTTAGGAATACGCACTGCATTTTATATATAAGTGATGAATCACTAAATTCTCCTGAAATCAATACTACACTAGATTGTAACTAACTTGGATATAAATACATACATACATACATTCCAGGTACTAAAATCTGAAAAGAACTCTTTCCAGTGAGGCCCGCTGCCTTCTATCCTCAAGTGTTTCCAACTATGCTGCCTTAAAGACCCTAAAGCTTTCTTGTGTATCCTCGCAATTACTACCAGTTTTGCCTTTCTCCTATGTACTCTCAATTACTCTTTCCTATATACTATGTTTAGAGAGGCATATAACAAAGAGTGAAATCATCTCTTTTGGTGTACAGATCAGTGAGTTTTAACAAACATGTACAAGGTACACAGTTATGTAGCAACCACCACAGTCAAGATTTAGAATATTCCCATTAGCACCCAAACTTTCTTTCATTCTTTGATAGTCAATCCCTGGTTCCATTCCTACCTCCTGGAAACTATTGATCTGATTTCTGTCCAGAAATATTTGGTCTTTTGCAAAGTGTTAAATAAGTGAAATCATATAGTATGTTGTATTTTGACAGCTACTTTGATTTAGCAAAATCTTCTTGAGGTTTATTTAAATTAAATATATTAGTAGTTCTTGGCTTTTTATTGCAGTTGTATTCCATTATATAGATGTAAAATTACTTAGCTTTTTATGAATTGAATGACTAGCTGGATTATTAATTTACTATAGAGTGTGTTTAACTCTATAAAAATGTTAAACAGTTTTTATCTTTTAAGGATTTGACATGTCTTTTTGTCTATTAAGGATATTGGTTTGTAGTTACCTTCTTTGTGATGGTTTCCTTTTAGCATTGAAGTGATGTTAGCCTCACATACTGAGTTAGGAGGTGGCTTATATACTTAAAATACTAGAAAAATGAAGATTTGAACCTAGCCAGTGGCTTGCTTCCTTTCCTCATTTTATCATTTTTACTACCTTTTTGTCATGATCTAAATTGTAAACCAAAAGAGGAAACAGAAGATTAAAACAAAGAGGTCCTTGCAAGATAATCCATAATTTGGCAAAATAAACATCTTCAAATTAATAGTTCCAGATGAAAAAACTAGAAATATTATGGTCTGTATTAAAGAAGTGAAAGGGCTCCTGCGTGGCTCAGTCAGGTGAGCGTCTACCTCTTGGTGTTGGCTCAGGTCATGATCTTGCAGCTTCATGGGTTTGAGCCCTGCGCTGGGCTCTGCACTGGCAGCACAGAGCCTGCTTGGGATTCTCTCTGCACCTCCCCCACTTCCACTGTCTGTGTCTCTCTCAAATAAATAAACGTAAAAAAGTGAACATGCAGATACCCTTAGTGAATCTATGTTTTTGCTTTAGCAATACACCTGGTGGAAGACTTTGAAACCTTTATCAAGACCACTGACAAAAGTTATTCACTGTAGTAAAAGGTGGATTTGACTTATTTAATAAGATATGGGGAATTGATTGAAATAAAATGATATCTCTCTTTTTAAATCTGCTTTGTTTTCAGCTATAATTTTTGCAGTTTGGGAAGGCTCAATCTTAGAAGTAGTTTGGGGGCTTGTCTCTGAACTGATATCGGAAAATCCTTTGAAATATTATGACAATACTGCGTTAAAATTTTAGAGAAAATTTAGCCCTTTAGAAATGAATTCTTTTCCAAAGACTTCTAAGTGAGTAGCATTTTCTCTTCTCCAGTGGAGAAGAAGAATTTCTGCAATCCTAGGAGGAAGACTTGTCACACCAGTGCCCATTCATAAGTAGGGATAACTTGGAAACTGATGCCAGCTGATAAGTGATATGAAAATAAATGCAACAAGGTTAGTGGCCTAGAGTGTTGTAGAGGGTAGTACTATGTATGCCAGATAAGGTAGTTGGGGAAGACCTCTTTGACAAAGTGACTTGAGCAAAGGCTTAAAAATGGGCAGGAGAAGCATTGGGATATTTGAAGGAAGAGCATTCAGGCAGGGATTAGCAAGTGTGAAGACTCTAAAGCAGTAGTAGCATGCTTGGTTTATTTGAGGAGCATAAAAGATAGCAGGGGGAGGAGGAGGAGGAGGTAGCAATAGATAAATTCAGAGAGGTGCTGGGGCCAGATCATATAAGGTCTTGTAAGCCAGAGTAAGGACTTGGGATTTAACCCTGAGATTAGAAGACTTGAAAGACCTTTAAGCAAAGGAGTACAAGACATGACTTATATTTTTAAAAAGATCAGTCTATCTGCTGTGGGAAGGTAGATTAGCAGGCAGCATTGGAAACAGGAGATAAGTTAGCAGGCTATTTGAGTAGTCCAGACTAAAGATAATGGTGGGGTGGGCCCAGAGAAAAGTGATGAAAAATGTTTGGATTCTGGGTTTATTTACAAAGTAGAGCCAATAAGATTGACAGGTTAATTTGTCATGGGGTGAGAGAGGAGGAGGAGTCAAAGATGACTCTAAGACTTTTGGACTGATAAACTAGAAAAGAATTACCAATTACTGAAAGGGGAATGACTGAGGTAGAAATGGGTTTTCTGGAAAAGGCATCATAAATTTGGCTTGGATATGTGTTAAGATTGATGTACTTGTTAGATAGTTAGGACTCGTCATGAGTATGGAAAGTAAGGGACAAGTTGGATTGAGGTATGAATTTAGGACCCAACGTCATATAGAAGGAACAGAGGAGGGAGGGGGAAAAATTAAGCATAAATCTTAGAGTCCAAATTGTCCTTCGTTCATTTCTTGGGCCCTGATATTCCAGTTGTGGCTGAAAATGCCTGGTGAGCATGAATGAGGTGAGGCTGACATAACCCAGATGATAGATAATCTTTGTTTCTCCTCCTTGAGCTTAGTTTCTTGTGTGGATTGGCAAAGTCACTTCATGACTTTGGGCTTCTTTTCAGCCTGCAATACAGATTCCTCTGGGAGTTGTTGTGAATCTTGGTTTATTAATATTTGCAAAAGTGCTTTCAGGTCCTTTGTCGAAAGGCATTATAGAGAAGCAGAGGGTTATTATTAAGGATGACATTTGCTCATTGTGATTAAAAATGACAAAATGAAATTTCAAGTGCAGAAGTCAACACTACAATTTAATGTATAAAGGTGTCTTTGCACATCAACATGCAGCCAAATAAGGTCCATCTGTAGTACGGAGATTTTTCTAGTTTGCTTTCAAATGAGGATTGGTTTTAAAGTGGGGAATTGAATGTAAGCAGACATCAGCAGAGGCCAAAAATATACCGTTTCAGCTAATTGCATCCGTTTGCACAATGGTTTTTTTCCCCCCTTTAATTTATCACGGACTGCAAATGGAGCCCAGAGAACTGTGCATTGAGGCCACATCCACATGGTTTTATTTACCATTGCACACAGAATTTTATTGGGCTATAAAATAAATGGATTTCAGCTGAAGCAATTAGAACAGTACCTTCTAAGGCCTCCATGCAAATTAGCACACACCCATGGGCTCTTCCTTGGAAGAAGCCTGCAATATTCAGAGAGGAAATGGGGTAGGAGCTTGAAGGGAATGGTGGGAAATTCTTACTCATATTTGTTTCTTTCTCAGAGCAGGCTCTTTGTAACTCCCCCCCGCCCCCCACCGAGCTATATCCATTGTGGGCTGCATTATAATCAAGGACAGGCTGATATGGTTGGATTGAGAAATCTATTTGGCTGACAGTGTTTGATGGAAAATTGAACTTGCTTTTGGATGGAGATTGGGGAGAGAAACAGAAGACTTCATAGAGAATATTCAGTTGCTGAATTTTGAGTCCTTCCCTCCCTCCCTCCCTCTCTTTCTCTCTCCACCAAGTAAGGCAAATGTTCTAGTGGGTTTTGGTCCACAGTAGAGCATAAGTGAAAGTCTGAAGTCTCCACTACCCCTTCTGGCATCACCATTTAATGCCCAGATAACCTTGAAAACATTTCACCACTCTGTTGCTCTTGGGTCAGTCCAGTGGTACAATGTCTTTAGAGTATGGCCTTCCTGCCTTAGCTTCAGTTGTGGCACCAATTCCATGTGTATGGAGAGTGAGTGGCATGCGTTAGAGATAGGAATCCACCACTCTTCACCTCTACACACAAGCAAGAGGAAATGACTCTGAAGTTGCTTGGCAACTTTTGAAACTCTCAGCCAGATCAAGACTTAAAAAACAAAGTTTTCAAAGATCTGAGAAGAGGAGGTTGGAAACAAGTTTTCTCTAAGAGAGATACTGCTGAGTGGGTAATTCCCACTGTGTCTTGGGGACAGCATGGTCCCATTACCTTTGAACCATCTGCCTAGTGAAGGGATCCTTAAGGATTCACTTAGAGAGTATGGACAGCTGCATGTCCAGCAGTTGCTGGATTTACATCTGACAAAAACAGGTTGGAAATGGGATCTGACTATATCCTAAATCTCCAACAGACATGTGGGCTTTGGTCAAGGATTCAAAAGAGTGTTGTTTTGTAATGTCCTGCCTTGCCACAGGTTTTTGGGCTAAATATATATCTTTGATTTTTGGGGTTTTTTTCCCCTTTGATTTTGTTTTGGAGGGCCATGGGGACTGTGTAGGGGAAAGAGAAGTATGAAGAACTATATTAAGTTCTGTCCAATAGGGTAGCTTTGTAAGTCTAAGACAACTTCAGAGAGAGGGTGGAGATACACCACTGTATGTCCAGTAAGGGGTGAGAAGAGAACTAAGGAGACTAAAAAGACCATATTTAGGAAATCTCTTCAGAGTTCCATTGTTTGGCACTCCTCTTCTGCATTTTCCTAACTCTAGGCAATGGACTGCTCAAAACAGTGATGCCTGGGTCATGTTTCTACTGGAGTTTTGCCATCTAGAGGCAAGTAGGTTACTCCTACTGAATTTTATAGAAATGGGGAGATTGCAAATGGCGACATTGCATTGGTTTATGTGACACCTGTGTTTTCTGCATGAAATGGGGTTAAATTCAGTATAAATCAGTTCAGTATGCATTGAGTGCCTTTCATGTACAAAATCCTGGGAGATCAAGATGAGTAAGGTAGCTTTTTGAAAGATGTAATTTCTAACCTGCTCAAAGTATGGGAAGTGGCTGGGCGATGAAGTGACCCATAGATGCTGGATTTTTTATTCCGTGGTCCTCATCTCCTCTGTGTTTTTACAGAACAGACTGTTTGAATGCTTACTGCCTATTTTGCTTGTAAAGTTGTCTTTCTACGTAGATACCTTCTTTCCCAAGTCATTGTTGCGTCTGCTTTCCTCAGTTCTATAACGTGTCCTTCTCTTGTTCTCTTCTGTTATAGGAGGCTGATTCCTACAAGTCGCTTTCCCCAGGCTTCCCATTAGGTATGGCCAATGGCAAGTGCTCTTACAATACTGTGCGAGATGAAGTTTTTGGGAGACAGAAACTTCTAGAGCTTTTTGTATGAAACTTGCTTTCCCAGTCAGTGGAGATTTATAATCCCTTTGAAAATAAAAACTGGCTTATTCATGTGTTCAGGGGTGGCATAATTTTGGGGAACCAATGAAGAATAAAAATGAGGTTTTCATTCAAAACGGGAACAAAGCTTTTTCCTTTCCCCCACAATTTCACTCTTGACCAGTTGAGGTGTTTTTACTTTGCTCTTTGATACTGCAGTCCCTCTGGTGCAGGGATACTTAGGGAACAAGTATAGAATCTCACAGGCACCAGTGGACCCCACCAATGACATTGTACGCACAGATGGGCATATGTGAGACCAACAGACTAGATTCCCTTTCCTGCCTATTGCTAGCCCAATGCCTCTGGAAGTTGAGCCAACTATTTACGCTCCCCAAAGGCTTGCTACTTCAACTTCTAGTGGACAGGTTCCCTATCCCCATTCCCAACCAGGAGCAGTACAACAGCTATGCCAGGGTGTACTAGTTAGGTTAGCCTCCATCAAGTTGTTCACCCAAAGCATTGTTGTATTGACATCTCACGGGGCTGCTGACATGCCCTAACCTAAGATGCTTAGGGGACATGTGTCCAACACTGATTCCTTCCATGCTTGTGCCCAGGCCATCGTCGGAGTGGAGAGTGGCAGTGGAATGAGAAGAGGTACCCAGGATACTGGAGGACAGACAGTAGTTGGTTGAGATCTCATCATGGAAAGGTAGCTAGAGATTGGACCACACCTGAGCTAAAACTCTGAGTTCCTAGAGATGCTTCATTGATCTATGGGACTTGACTTAAACAACACAAGCTTAAAGATTATTAACAACAACTTCAAGATGATCGCTGCGGAGCATTAGAGCCCAGCTGCAGAACACCGTGTGACTACATCTGGTCACATGCCTGTAATTGAGGCTCTGCATGTATATTTTCTCCAGTGTGCCTCACCCATTAGTTTACAAATACTAAATTATCAATGACTGCTGGACAAATCATCCAATAAATGACTGTAAGAGTGAAGGAATAATTGAATACATGAATGAGGTAACCAACCATTTAATCAGGCTTACCTAATCGTCTACTGCTTCAGTTGAACACCGGAAATAATGTACTTGCAATTAGCTAGCATATACTTAGATCTTCCATGTTTATGATACTTTTTAATGGTCAATGGAAGATCTATTGAGGTGAAGGTGAAAGTAATTTATAATGTTTCTCCAGGATTTAGCCCAGGGTTCCATAGCCCAGGTGATGCAGAGAGAGGAAGTAAAGTGGATAGCATGAGTTCCTTTGTGTTCAGGAGACAGAAAACATAGCCTTCTTAGCTCAACCATATTCCTGAGAATATGCTGTCCTACCATTATATTTCAGCTGCAGAAAAAATTGGGGACCTGTAGGGGAGGCAAAACGAACTAACACCTATTGCTATTTTTCTATATGTCAGATATTATTTGGGTGTTCTTCATTTATTATCTTAATCAAATCCATATATTAACCACATCAATGAAATAGCTGTTACTACATCCGTAAAACCAATGTGAAGAAGTCAAGTTAAGTAAATTGATTAGAATCTCCTATAAATGGAATACCAGAGATTCTAAGCCTATTATGTATTATTACAAAGTTTGAGAGTCTAGGCTCTTTTTACAAATAATAAATAAATGCTTTAAAAATTGTTCATTAGGTTGTATTTGTTTTGTTTCTCTTTTGACACAGGAACATGAAAAGACTTTGAGGTTTCAGGTAGCTCCTTTTAAAAAAAAATTAGGTTGCAGAGAAAACAAATGATGCAGTAATTAAAACAGCAAAAATCTAAAGGGGGTTGTACAAACCATCATTAGTAACACTTTTCAACATGAACTGAACACTGAACTCATTTAAACAAAGAATTTGAAAGAATCCATAACTTCAGTATGTGGCCCTTCATCATCTCCTATTGCAACAAAATTCAAATTTTTCTTTACTAATTATTTTGTCTTTTATCTTGTGAAATACAGTTGATTGGCACCTCCAGGGTGTTAGACACAAATTAGATGTACAAATAGTAATGAATGATTTTCCCTGTCATGTTCTCTGAGCTGTAAATTCTGCTTGAGATTTTATTGGGTGGATTAATTTCACCAAAATGTAATTCCATGTGCATTTATAAAAGAAGGACAATTGTTGTTTGCTGTCATCCCTGATCACAGTTTTGGATTAGGTGTTATGAATGGTTAAATGCTGCCATATTTGGCTGTTGATGGAAAAATGATAAGATACTTCTATATTATCTAAACAGCCCATAGCATTTATCAAGCCCTTGAGCTATTAGAATAAAACTATTAGAAAAATGTCAATCACAACATCATTTTCTTGTTTTCCAGAATAATGATTTGGCAGCATATCTGCATTGGGCTTTCTGATGGGTACAGAAGATGGGCTGTGGGAGTTTCAGTTACAATGTGAACCTTCCAATTACAATGTGAACATCTCCGTAGGTTCTGTGGATCTGGACACGGGATAAACAGCTCTGAAGAGAGAGGTCACATGACAATACTGTCTTAGTTCTTTGGGACTGTTGTAATAAAACACCATAAACTGTGTGGGTTATAAATAAGAGAAACTTATGTCTCACAATTTTAGAGGCTAGAGATCCATGATCAGAGTGCCTGCGTGGTCAGGTTCTGGTGAGGTTCCTCTTCCTGGTTGCAGACCGCCGACTTTTTGCTGGATCCTCCTAAGGTGTAAGGTGTGAGATGGTCTTTGGGGTCTCTTTTATAAAGGTACTAATTTCATTGATGAAGTTTCCATCTTTATGGCCTAATCAACTCCCAAAGGCTCCGTATTCTAATACCATCTTAGTGGGGGTGAGGATTTCAACATCTGAATTTGGGGGGAGGGACATATTCAGTCTGTAGCAAAATACTTTTCCAAGATAATTTAGATGCAAGAAAGATTGTTAGCTGGGAGATTGAGAGAGACTTTAAATAAGAGGTTATGAAAAGGAGACAAAGTAAAAATGCTAGGATTCAGTCATTTCTTTGGGTCCAGGAAAATACCCTTGATGACACTAAAGTCCTTTGTTGGAGGCAGAATGTTACTTGTGTTCATTTTGGTCATTGAGTTTATGGAAGCACTATAGAGTGGTGAATAAAGGGTCTGTGCATTTCAGAGTATATACTTCCAGTGTTAATTTGCTGACTCATGAGATATTGGGAAATTGCCTTAATTATAGGTTAGGAGGGCCCTGTGTGATAGGAGGATAATTTATTAATTGTTTATTCACTTATTCATTCTTTGACTCTTATAGACCCTACCATATATTCACCGAGTGTCTATTAAGTAAAAAGCACTGAGCCAGGAACTCAGGATAGTGTGGGCAATGCGACTGACCAGGTTGCTGTTCTTGTAACATTAATCTAGATCCTTGCTACTCTAAGAGCATGGACCAGAGTCCATTCTTCTAGTGGGCCAGAAAAATCAGCATCACCTGCATGTTTTTGAGAAGCACCAAATCTTTGCCCTAGCTCCATGAAATAAGAGTTGGCATTTTAACTAGTTCTCCAGTTGATTTGTACACATATTAAAAACTGAGAAGTTGGATTCGTAGCCCTTAATAGAGTCAAGCAAATAGTCTGCAAGCTGGGGTGTCTTGGTCAAATCCTCAAAAGAACAAGGAAAAGCAACTACATGCAAGGCTTTTCTTTATTGAGAAGGGGCCGTGGGTTTCAAAAGAAACTTCACATAATATGACAAACTGGAGGGAGAAGCTAAATCTCAAATGTAGAAAATTTGAATACGGAGACTAACAAACAGATTAGCTCAGGTTTCTTACCCTAAATGGGACGAGAACGAAATCTGAGTGCCTCCCAGCAGCCTGACAACTTGGGTCCCTTTAACTAAATATGATCTGCCTTTGTCTTTACGTGCCTAGAATCTGTCCTTTGTCAATCTCAGTTTGTGCAAACAGTATGCTTTAGTAACCAGCCTACATGAATCCTCTTTAGAGTCTTCCTCAACACTGTAGCTAGAACCAATCTTTCTCGTTGAAGCGTCCGGTCTGTACCTCTCCTATACCTGTGCATCTCTATGATGCCTGCATGTTTCGGTGCACAAATGCACAAGTCTGATGTGTTTGCTTCCCAATAATGCCTATGAGGAAAACAGGCTGACAGCCTATAGCTGAAATATACACTTGGCATATTCTCACACCCATAGCAGATCCTTGATTGCGCTTGTTGAATGAACTGAGACCTGTAAATCACCACTGCATGTTCATATATGTTAAAATAGCGATGCAGATACATTAACTATACATAGCCAAATGCCTTGTAAACTACCATGTAGCATCATTCAGTCCAGAGTGTCTTTATTATGATTAAGGTTTATCTCCAAAGCTATGCCAGATGAAGTGAAATTAAAATGAGGTCTATAAAGTGTTCTGAATTTTAGTTAGGGAAGTGAGACACTTATTTCAAAGAATAGTTAATAGCAACAGAAAGAAGAATGTAATAACAAGTTGCTAATTTAGCATATGTAAATCCCAAAATGCTAAATAAAAACCATGAGGATTCTTGGATGAACAGGGATGAATTGGCATTGGTGAGCGTTTCCTAAGAGTTGGGTAGAATAGGTGAAGGTTGGGGTGGGCTCTTAAGGATTTGTTGGTATTGAGCTGAGGAAGAAAAGCACATAAAATGTTTATACACAGAGACCTGAAGTGTTGGAAAAGTAGAAGCAGTTAATCTCTTCAGAAAAGATTTGGTATTAGTTTTGAGAGGAAGAGTCTGATGTCAGATTGAATGTTCCAGAGATGGCCCTAGTACTACTTCTCATTACCCAGGCTTTTCTGTAATGTGATCTCCTCACTCCTTCGGGAAGGGAGGGTCTATGTCTCCCCACTTTGTATCTGGACAACCTTATGGTTAGTCGCTTTGGCCAATGAAGTAGAGTGGAAGTGATACAGTGTGACTTCTAAGGTAGGTCCTAAAAGGCTAGGTGGTTTCTGCATCTCATGGAATGCTCAGCCTCTGATACTTCTGTGTGGGATATCCTTCCTGGAACCTGACTACTGTGCTGCAGAGTAGTCTTGTGTAGGTGATCCAGTCAACAGCTAAGCTGGGCCCAATCTTCAAGTCATTCCAGTCCAAGTCTGAGACATTTGAGTAAGCAACCTCAAGATGATTCCAACCCCAGCCATTTTGAGTCATTTATATCTCTTCTAGTCTCCATAGCTAAAGCCTCAGACATTGTGGAACAGAGGTAAGCCAACCTTGCCGAGTCCTGTGCAAATTCCTGATCCACAGACTAAGCATAATATGGTGGCTTTAGGTATGGCCATTTAAGGCAGCATTAAATAACTGAAACAAGCCTGGTTTCTCATCATCCCTGGTGTAATGATACAAAGGCACATATTTGGAGTTAGACAACCTTCAGTTTGATTCTCAACAACTTCACTTCCTTAGCTGGGGATGCTTACACAAATTCAACAGTTCGAGGGCCCCTTTCCTCATCTCTAAAGTGGAGATGATCATAGCCATGTTACAGAGACACTGGCAGAATTGACTTGAAGTATAGAGGAGGGCAGCTACAAAACAGTTAGCAATATGTTACAGTTGTCATTACTGGTATTTAAAACCAAAAGTGGTCTTTCTAGTAGAGATTGGCACCATTCACAGGAGCCTGGCAAGTGAGAAGCCTATTGGAGGAGAATGTAGGGAGACAGCGGTTCTCAGGAGTGCATGAGGACCCTTTCCTTTGTAGGATTTTGCCCAGGAACCCTTAATTTATGCAAATAATAACATTAGCAATAACTAAATTTAAATCATGCTTTAAAGTTTGTGCAGTGTTTTTGTAAATGTGACTGTATTTGAGTTTGGAGCAGCCTTGTAAGGAAGCTGATTAGATTTAATCCATTTTGTAGATTTTTAGAAGTAGCAGCTAGAGGTTAAGTAGTTCAGCACTTGGCTCATGATGCTGCTTGCAATCTCACTCACCAGTCATGTGACCAACGTTAAACTTCTCTTGGTCCTTAGTTGTATCATCTCTAAAATGAGAATACGAAACCTATGTTTGGGGGAGATTATTTTGAGAATTGAGATCATACATATAGAGCATTTAGCACTTCACTAAACATGCTACTATCAACATTGACTTGATTCAGGCAATTACATTTTTTAGGATTACACAGGTGTAAATCTCATCAATCCCAGGCCTTTTGCTCTAGATCTTATACGACAGTTATTACATATGTTCCTTTTAATTTTTGTTGAGGTGAGGGCTAACTACTGTGCCTTTTGGGGGTTGGCCGCTGTTGAAACATGCTCCTTGTTTCTGCACTCCAGTGGTTCTCAGAATAATCCCTTGTGCAAAATCGGACCATATAGCAGCTCTACTTTTGGCCCAAGGATGATGGTTAGATAGCTCTCCCAGTTTATGTGTCACTGGTAGGAATGTTTTCCGAGAAAAACTCTCTTGAACACTCGTGACCTGTGACTTTATGACTTATCATAAAAAATCCCTTTATGGCTGTCTCATCTTGGCAAAAAGCCAAAAGACCTTGTTTCATTTCAGGTATTAGACCGTCCTCCCCACTCCTGTTAGAGTCAGGATGCTTTTTAGGTCATCTAAGGGAAAAAGCTATTCCCTGAAGCAAGCATTCTGTCAACTCTGATGGCTCTTTGTTGAGATTCGATCCACATCTGAAGCCTTTCCAGGCACTGGTTTGTCTGTTGACGGATACCCTAATGCAGGGAACATGCTAGTAAACTTTCTTCGGACCACATCACCATCATACCCTCCTGTACAGCACCTCCTGCCCTCTTCCCTTCTTAAGCTTCCTTCACTTTTCTCTTATTTTCTTTTGACCAACCATTTAATTCTCTCTCAAACTCTTAAATAATCTCCAATTGGTGTGTCAGTATCTTTTAATATTCCCTATTTTGTAGTGTTTTCTAAGATACGACTTTTTTATTCTTGTGCCTTGTTATTTATGCTACTTGTCAGTGGAACGTTGTGCAAATACCTAGCTGAAGGTGACTTATCTCAGGCCTTGCTTCTCCCACGGGGGGGGTGTGGGGAGGAAATCAGACTTTAATGAACTTGGTGCTAAAGTAGATTAGCCGTTTTCTTCTGGTAAGATGAATGATGCTATCAACATTATTAAGTCACTCGGTCTGAATTTCTCTCTGCAAATCCAATGTAATAAGTGCTTTTAAGACCCCTGTCAATCCATCTCACTGATGTCTTTTAGTGTTTCGGCCAAAACCTGAAATAATACCTGTTTTGATTAAACAGTTTACTTTGTTATCTATTCAGTTGTTTTCCTTCCAAGTGGTTGACCTTACCTGCTGTCATTTGGCAATGGCCTTTAAGCTCAATGAGTTCATTGAGCTAGGTAACATACAATTTGTCCAATTACTTAAAACAATTGAAAAATTACTAGACTGAGAAACTTCTCTTATATAACCTTATTATTAAGGAGTATCATTTGCGTCTGTGCTTCCATACAGATACAAAGGATTTTAGGATTTGGGCAGCCCTCCTTACTGAGGGAACTGCTCAGCATGGACAAATTGTAAAGAATGTTGTTGGCTTTGATGGTCGGAAGAGAAGGAATGGCCAGGACTCTCTGGAAAAGATGGGGAGAATATTTCTCACGACCATAGGCCCTGTAACTGCAGATCTCCCAAGCAGAATGAATCGTCTAGTGAATTTAATCTTTGCAAGATGCGTGAGAGGAAAGGGAGTTAAGGTAGTTTTCCAGGAATGTACTAATACCTTCTGCTGTAGGCTAACGTTCCCTTCACTCAAAACAGCATTTTCCTCCAAGCCGTCTATTTCATTCACCTTCCCAAACAACAACAAAAACAAAAGATGTGAAAATTCTGAGGAAAAGGTTTTAGGGTTTAGCTGGCATGTGTAGTGTTTTACCTCTCTGCTCTCTACATGTTAATAATAGTATAATGTTTCCCTTCTAATATTATGCAGACTCCTTAAGATTGAATTTGTTGCTGGGTGGTGCTGTGTAATTTGAGTGAATTTTGTCTTGAGATTTTTTTTTTTTTTTTAGTTTGAATCTACTTTAATAGTTGGGGAGAGCCACTTGTGCTGGTGAGAACTTAACCTTGTTTGCCAACATTGATGAATTCGGATGACCCTTGAGTAATTGAAATTAGAATTTGCCTCTTCTGACTTCTAACAGGAGGTAGAAGTTGCATATTAGCAACATAATGTCATTTCATTCACTAAAGAAATGTGCTCATGTTAATATTATGTAGTGCAGAATTCTCTTGTTAGAAAGCGGCTGGGTGGAGAATTAGGAGCAAAAAAAAAAAAAAGGTAGAGAATTGTTCACTGACTCATTCCTAAATTTTACTTGCAAGGAGAAAAAAATTAATGGAAATCAGTATTCTTTTATTGTGTTTCCATTGCTCAAAAAAATGATGAGCTGTGCAAAGAAAGAAAAAGTGCTCGCCTATATTTTATCTGTCATTTATATACAAATAGAGTTCTGATTAAAATACATTTTGGTGGCTCGGACTGGGGAGAATTTATCTGTGAAGAAACGTGAAAAGGATAACGTTTTATTGTTTGGTATTATCAGTGCTACAACTCAAATTCTTTATGGAGTTCAGTTCCGTACAGACTATAGAATGGCTAATGCTTTCTTACGTGGCTGACATCTGTACAGGGAAGCTTAATCTGAATTTCCACATGCTCTTTTCATCTACTCTGTGTGTGTGGGGTGTGTGTGTGTGTGTGTGTGTGTGTGTGTGTGTGTGTGTGTTATAATTCCTTCTAACATTTTCTCTTTCCTTCCCCAAGCAAGGTTTCCTCTTTTCTACAGAATTTTAATCCCTTGAGGTCATAAAGCTTTTTGATGCCTTCTGCTATGCTTTAGGTAAATGCAAGGTACAGCATTTCTCATGGGGGGAATTGTGGGAGAGTTGGCCCTTCCAACTGTTAGAGAATGGGGGACTTGAAGGACAACTAGATAAGTACACATATGTCCATCTGGTGTGATGGCCGGGGGGTGCCAGAGACTCAAAGCAGTTACCTCTAGTGCCATACTCTTAATGCATGTCTAAGCAGTGTAAGAGGTTGGATATGTCAAGTGTTGCTGCTGCAGAAGGTTTTAGGCTAAGTATGTAGGCATGGTAGGTATGTAATCTAGAGCTTTGTTTCTCAAAATGTGGAGGATGGACATCACTCTCACCCAAGAGTATGTTAGCAGTGCAGACTCCTGGGGCTTCTGGGTGGCTCAGTTGGTTAAGCATCCGATTTTGGCTCACTCAGATCACCATCTCCTGTTTTGTGGGTTCAAGCCTCTCATTGGATTCTGTGCTGACACCTTGGGGCCTGGAGCCTGCTTTGGATTCTGTGTCTCCCTCTCTCTCTGCCCCTCCCCTGCTCACACTCTGTCTCTCTCTGTCTCTCTCTCTCTCCCCCCCATCTCTAAAAAATAAATACTAAAAAACATTAAAAGAAAACAGAATCCCCAGTTTTACCCCAGAACTACTGAATTAGAATGTGCATTTCAACAAAATCCTGAGGTAACGACTCCCTTCCCTATATATGTGTGTGTGTGTGTGTGTATATATATATACATATATATATACACACACATATACACGTGTATATATACACACATATATACATATATATACACATTATATGTGTGTATACACACATATACATATATGTATATATAATTTGTATATGCATTATGCACTGATTTGAGAAGTACTGGTAAAAAGGTATTTCTCTGTTATCCTAACAAGTTCTCCAAACTTAATAGTTGTAAAACAACACTAATGATAGTAGTCTCTAGTAGAATACAAGTTTGGCAGGATAAAATCTACCATTAAGCCATCATTATAACGTCCTAATCAAGAATTTCATCCTGGGGCACCTGGGTGGCTCAGTCACTTAAGTATCCAACTTCAGCTCAGGTCATGATTTCCTGGTTCATGAGTTTAAGCCCTACATTGGGGTCTCTGCTGTCAGCTTGTCAGGGCAGAGCCTGCTTCAGATCCTCTGTCACCCTCTCTCTGCCCCTCTCCTGCCTGCACTCTGCTAAAAATAAATATTAAAAAAATTTTCATGTCTCTGGAAAACACTCCATCCCTTTACACACGTGGTCTGTCTTCTCCAGTAGATTCTTAAAGCACTTTTATCAGTTGCGTTAAAGTTCCTTTCTGATATTATAACATATGGACTATCTCTTTATCTACTTCCATTTACTCTTTCCTCTTAGGACCATGGGCCACATTTATTTCCCTTTTTTGTATGTCCAGAATTTATTTTATGCTTTCTGTATAAAAGACCACTGGGAACTAAAAGGAGTAATATTCAGCTCCAGAAAATGACAGAGTTTCTTCTGACTGCTAGTGTGAAGGACTTAGTTGGTTAAGTGTCTCCCTTTGGGTTTTGTCTTCAGGTCATGATCTCATGGTCTGTGAGAGGGGTCCTGCATCCTGCTTTGCACTGAGAGCGCAGAGCCTACCTGGGATTCTCAGTTTCCCTCTCTGCCCCTCCCCTACTCAGGCTGGCTTGAACACGCACATGCGCACAGGCGTGTGCGCTCTCTAAATAAAAAAACTAACCTTAAAAAGCTCATCCTATCTTCAGAACGGTTGTAGTGCTATAGTACATTTTCTTTCATCAGTGAAACCATAATCTAATTTAAACCACTTTTGGACATTATATCTATTACTCCAAGTTGTGTTTTCTGCATCGATCAAGATCAGTATGTACTACAAAATGTTGTGGGTCTTTCGCAAATAGGTATTCCTGCAAAATAAATCATTCTATCTTCCTTAATAAAGACAAATGATTACACTCAAATTCAATTGCTCAAGAAGTAGATAGAGGTACATTAACGGAATCCCTAATGTCTGAATAAAATCCAGTCCTTTTAAAGTATTCATTTATTTGACAAATACATATTTATACCTACTATGTGCCTGACTCTGCTTCGGTAACTGGGGTATTAAGTAAACAACATATATAAGTATCCCTGACCTCACAGAAACTATTTTCTCAGAACAAATCGATAGAAAATAATGAAGAACACAAGTAAGAATCTAATAGGTTAAAATCAATAAGTAATACAGAAAAAGTTACAAAAGGAGCAGGGAAATAAAAATTCTGGCAGATGCAAGAGACAGGATTACGTAGGCTGGTTTGGCTGGTTTTGGCAGTAGGTCAAAGGGGAGAGAGGACTTCTACCCCCGGCTGTAATGAAGAAAGTTGCAAAACACTCTTCCATCTTAACCAGAATGAGCGAGATAAGCTACCAAAGTCATATATTTCTTAAAACCCATCAGGAAGTTTGGCATATAAACAAAAACTCAATTTTGGAAAGTGATGTACTTTTGATAGAAGAGAAAAGGGCTACAGTTTTTTTTTTAAAACACCGGGAGAACAGTGACAAGACCATGCCATAGAAGGCAGTAGGAACAGACAAGTTGAAGTTTTAACAGATGTTGATTGGCCACGTGGCATGTAAGACTGGAGTTCTGAGGACTCTGATCAGGAGCAGGTCTACACCTGCAGGCCAGCAGTTTCCAGTGGGTCTTAAGGAGCGCGCAGGGAGTATGCTGAAGACTGCAGCCATGGAAGTGTAGTGGGGAGAGACCCCTGCTGAAGACTCTCCCACGTGCAAGGCAGCCAGCCCCTGAAGGCTGGGGTCATGGTCACATAGCAGAGAGAAATGCATCTGAGGCACTGTGGGCTTTCATCCACAAAGTTTGGGACTAGAAGGAAGATACAGTGAAAGCTCACCAAAGTATCCTGTGGTACCATAGAAGATAAACCACCCTCTGAAGGCTGGATAAAAAGCAGGAAGGCTCAGAAAGATTTTCAGAGATGGAGAAAAATGGGGACAGGAGTGGAAGCCAGGGAGAATCCCCTGGGGCCCCAGAAGCTGGCAGCCTGACTATAATAAAGCAGAAGATTTTCCATTGTTTGGAATTTGGAAAAGGAATAAGAGCTGTCTGGATGCTCACCAATGACTTGCTGAAGGGAAATATTCCGGGCCGACCATTAAAATATTAAAGTAAGCCTACACCAAAACCTGCTTCCAGCCTAACTGCAGTTAAGATAGACTCAGCCCTCCCCCTTTCCAAGTCTAGCAGTCAGAAGAAACTATATCCCTTTCTAGAGCTGAATATTACTCCTCTTAGTTTCTAGTTGTCTTTTATACAGAAAGCATAAAATAAACTCTGGACACACAAAAAAAGGAAACAAACACAACCCATGTTCATGAGAGGAAAGAGTAAATAGAAGTGGATACAGAGGGTTGCCTGGGAGGCTCAGTCGGTTAAGTGCCCGGCTTCGGCTCAGGTCATGATCCCACAGTTCGTGGGTTTGAGCCCCGCGTCGGGCTCTGTGCTGACAGCTAGCTCAGAGCCTGAAGCCTACTTCCAGTTCTGTGTCTCCCTCTCTCTCTGACCCTCCCCTGCTCGCACTGTCTCTCTGTCTCTCAAAAATAAGTAAAAAACATTAAAAAAATTTTAAAAAGAGGTAGATAGTCCAGATGTTATATCAGAAAGGAACTTTAACACAACTGGTAAAAGTGCTTTAAGAATTTCCTGGAGAAGATAGGCCATGTGTGTAAAGGGATGGAGTGTTTTCCAGAGGCATAAAAACTACACAGAAGAGGGATAAAAATGCTATGATTGAAAAAAACAACTCATCAGATAAGCCTAAAGCAAATGGATTAAAGGGAGAGTAGGTCATTTGGCTCAGGTCATAATCTCACAGTCTGTGAGATCGAGCCCCGCAGCAGGCTCTGTGCTGTCAGTTCAGAGCCTGGAGCCTATTTTGGATTCTGTGTCTCCCTCTCTCTCTGCCCCTTTCCCACTCATGCTCTGTCTCTCTCTGTTTCAAAAATGAGTAAACATTTAAAAAAATTATTTAAAAAAAGAAAAGGAAATAAATTGTGTTATATTCAAAAAAATAAAAAAGGCAAAAAATAAAAATAAAAAATAAAAAAAAGAAAAGGGAGAGCAGGTCAATGAACTTGAAAAGTCAGTAGAGTATATCCAAACAGAAACAGAAAGGAAAACAAAGAGTGGAGGATAAAAAAGAAAAGAACGATTCCCCAGACAATATAAAACAGTCTAACATATAATTGAAGTCCCAGTAAAATGGAGAAGAAAAACATATTTAAGGAAATAATGACCAAGATAGTCCAACAATGATGAAAGATATTAACCAGTGTAGCCAAGAACTTCAACAAATCTCAAGGAGTCAAAAAGAAAAAGTATGCTTGTGCAGCATAGTTCAACTTAAGACAACCTAAAGATGTAATTTTTAATGGATTAAAAAAAAAAAAGTCCTGGAAGAACTTTTGCAAGACTATTAACAGCATCCTTAAGAATAATAACTAAAGAGCAGAAACAATGTTAATACTCCAAAAGCGAGAGAATGAACGAACAAATTATGGTATAGAATGTCAAAAAATTACGTTTATCCAAAGAAACCACACACACATTCATGTTGAATCATACTGTTTTTATGAAGTACAAGAAATAATCTATGGCACAGTCACCTATGGTAACTGAAGTCAGAAGGTGGCTGCCTCTAAATGGTGTGAGGAATGACCAAAATGGGACACAGAGGAATTTTCTGAGTGATAGAAATGTTGGGTGTCTTGTTTTGGGTGGTGTTTAGGGGATGCCTACAGCTGCCAAATGTATCCAACTGTATTCATAAAATATGTATGTTGGAGGATTGGTAAATGATAATAAAAAATTATCCACTGTACCAAGTTCTTCTGATATGTCTAATTAAAACAGGATTTAGAATTTACCTTTGAATAGAGTGACAGAGAGGTCTTGGTGATCTTGAGGAAACTGGTTCTGGTGTGGAATGTTAGGAGCAAAAGCCCAGTCTCTTAGACCTCTCTCTTCTCCTCCAGTGTGGTTGGCTAATGTGTTGAGAAGATGTGCTTCATTGAAAATTCTCAGCCGACGTAAGTATTCTCATCCCTAAATATGGTAGTGTTGATAGTGGTCGAAATTTTTGACCCTCCAATCCCTTCATGTATTCTCAGCCTATGTTTAGGGACCTATTCTTTAGGTTCCTAAGAACTTTGTTCTAGTTCAGTTTTAAGGATAAAAACAGAAACATGAAAATTAAGACCTGTATACCACTTTTATAAATGGGTATATATGGCTTTAGTGATACCATTTTTGGTAACGAAGCCAAACACATGGGGAATATAATATGTGGGGATTTACCCATCCTGATATGTACTGCTTTTGTTTAGACCTTTATTACATACATATTTCTGGGTTAAGAGCACTCAGCTCAACCAAACTTGGGAGGATTATGATATAATCCAGTCAAATGTAATGAACAAGAAAACTAACAAAATGAATCTTAAATTTAAGAAGTCACACATTTTTCCCTTTACTTTTTTAATATAATTTATTGTCAGATTGGTTTTCATATAACACCCAGTGCTCATCCCAACAAGTGCCCTCCTCAATGCCCGTCACCCACTTTCCCCTCTCCTCCATCCCTCATGAACCCTCAGTATGTTTTCAGTATTTAAGAATCTCTTATAGTTTGCCTCCCTCCATCTCTGTAACTTTTTCCCCCTTCCCCTTCCCCATAGTCTCCTGTTAAGTTTTTCAAGATCCATATGTGAGTGAAAACATATGGTATTTGTCTTTCTTTGACTGACTTATTTCACTTAGCATAATATCCTTCAGTTACATCCACGTTGTTGCAAATGGACAGATTTCATTCTTTCTCATTGCCAAATAGTATTTCATTGTATATATAAACCACATCTTCTTCATCCATTCATCAGTTGATGAACATGTAGGGTCTTTCCATGATTTG
Organism: Suricata suricatta; assembly: GCF_006229205.1. NCBI lineage: Eukaryota > Metazoa > Chordata > Mammalia > Carnivora > Herpestidae > Suricata > Suricata suricatta. Next base: position 134,203,213 of record NC_043704.1, read on the forward strand.
GCTATTGTTGAAAGTGCTGCTATAAACATTGCATACATGTTGCCCTGTGCATCAGCACTCATTTATCCCTTGGGTAAATTCCTAGCAGTGCTATTGTTGGGTCACAGGGGAGTTCTATAGGGGAGTTCTATTGTTAATTTTTTGAGGAACCTCCACATCGTTTGCCAGAGTGGCTATACCAGTTTGCATTCCCACCAGTAGTTTAAGAGGGTGTCTGTTTCTCCACATCCTCACCAGCATTTATAGAGTCCTGATTTGATCATTTTAGCCACTCTGACCCATGTGAGGTGGTATTTTAGTGTGGTTTTGATTTGTATTTCCCTGATGAGTGGTGTGGAGCATCACGTTTCATGTGTCTGTTGGCCATCTGGATGTCTTCTTTGGAAAAGTGTCTATTCATGTCTTCTGCCCATATCTTCACTAGATTATTTGCTTTTTGGGGGTGGAGTTTAGTAAGTTCCCTATAGATTTTTGAATACTAGCCCTTTTCCAATATGTCATTTGCAACTATTTTTTCCCATTCCGTTGGTTGCCTATTAGTATCGTCGACTGAAGAAACCCCACATTTTAAAAGTAAAAGTTACCCTGGAGAAAAAAAAAAGGTGGACTGATGAGAATATTAACAACGTTGTGAAGCATTAAAAGTTACTACTATAAACCTGGCCTAGTTTTGTAGCTGAAGGAAAAAAAAGATAATAGGTAGACTGTTCTATTGCAGTTGAGAAAGGGAGAGGGAAAGAGAAGTCTTTTCTAGATTATGTAACTTGAGTCACATTTGAAGACTTAAGAAATAGACTACTTATATATCCAATGAGGGGATCTCTTTAAGACCTTTTATTTCTTAGTTAAAATGCTAAAACATGACACATACTGGCTTAAAATTCAGTACCCATAAGGGTGAACCTTAATAGGAATATGTATGGTCTCATTAAAGCCCCCAATAGAACTGATGCTCCAAGTTTTGTCCTGTGATTAATGGACGTATGAACAAAACTGCTACACCAGCAAGCTGGCTCTTTCACAACTAAAATGCATCATGTCAGCTTTACTTTTTATACGGCCATTTTCTGCTTTGTCTTTCCTCCGAGATTTTGACAAATTCTGCCTGGTATCTGGTGGGGAGACAGTGTTACTGATTGAAAATTCATAGAAGTGGTAGTGTGTCCAAGGAGTTCCCTGAAACCGAGCCAGCCTCCAGAGTGTAGGCGAAGAGCTTATTTTCCTTCCATTTTCTGTATCTGATACAATCTTGGCCTTGAGGAACCTAGTGTTGGCGTTTTCACAGCTAATAAATTCCATGAATGAAGCGTACTGGTGTTGAAGTTAGAAACATTTGGAATACTGTCTTTGGACTATCTCGTTAGTTCACCCTTCTCCCTACAGGTTAATAAAAATGATTACAAGGAAGGATAGAGCCATCTGGAGATGGCACCTCATAATAATGGGAAGGTTAATATAGGGCAAGAGAGCAGACTCATTTCTGACAAATGAGAAGAGAAAGCACTATTTTTACTTACTGTTGGTATATACCTACAGAACAATATGGGAGATATTCAGTTTCAAATTTCAGTAAATTAAAAACAACTTCCCATGAAAACTGTCTTTTAATTGACTCCCAATGTATGGTTAGTGTATTAAAACTCCAGTGGGCATATTTAAACTCACTGATGTGTAATGAGTTTATCTAATTTTCTAAACTCATTGATTTAAGTGTTTAGGAATTCAGCATTTTTGACAAGTTTCGTTGAAGTTGATTTTTACTGTACCCCGTAAGTTTTACTTTTAGTTAGGGTTGAAATAAACTAGATAATATTGATCTTAATTATTTTCTAATTTATCTGTCTCATATTTTATACCCATTTTGGTGATAACCAAGGAATATACCATCAAGGAAAATAAACATGCACCTAATGGTAATCGAATTAAAGAGGAGCCTTTACGAAATATTAATTTTGGGCCAAGAATAGACCAGATATTTGCAAACATGTAATTATTTAAACGTAGGTTTGCAGAATTAAAGCACCTTGTTAAGACCTTGCTCTAAAAAGCCAGAGACAGACTCGGAGCTTCATATATCTAATCCAAAAGGCCACTTACCTAATCAGTAAATCATGGTGCCCAACACCTTGGCAACAGCTGCATCTGCCATGCCACAAGTTCAGTGTTAGTGGACCTTGTAGGGCCTGAATGCTCGTGGATTCTTGTTTTGTTCAGTGAGTTAGAAGCCATTTGTATCATAGGTTTATTTGATATTCAGAAGGTGATTTTAATGGGCAGCAAGTTTGAGAAATTCCATACTAAGTCAGTTAGCCACACTCATCTGCTTTCTTTTTCTTTTTTCAAAGTTTGTCACCACCTCTAGTTTACCCTTCCCTCCCATTCTCTTTTACTAAAATCTTAGAGGAATTTCAGAAGATAGTGGTGATAAATGCTGTTTCGTATGTTCTGGTTACCCAGGAGTTTGTGGTTCTTTCAAAAGATAAAAATTTGCTTATCTGGTCTCATGAAATACACGAGTTCACCAGTATTCTTAATAAACAGACAATATATGCTGGATTTACTTTCACTATTTGTGAGTAGACTACATAGAGTATTTTGCATTGCATATGTGCACACACACAAAAACATGTATTTATTTTATGAAACTTCGAGACTTTGTCAGTTCGCAGTAAGGCAGAGAAAGCCTTGCCTTGGTTTGAACTGTGTAAAGTGTGTTTAAGAGGAGACTCACCTGGGCTTATCTTGGTAATGGAAACATTAGTCCAAATTCCATTTGAGACTGTAGGGCTGGTCAGCAATACAGATCGGCTTTTCAGAGACTGGTAGTGACTCTTTGATGTGTCTGAAATTGAACAAGCTCAGCTCCTGGATGATGTCACCTGTTTATTGCCACAATTCAGTAGCTGAATAATGCAGTGAAAAACAAATTCCCAAAATAGCACAAAAGGCAAATAAACCAGCCAGAGAATTTCAGTAACAAGCAAACAAAATTACTCAGACTCCTTCTCTCTGTACCTTTGTCGAATTCCATTTCTCAGCTTGAAATACGCGGCAATCTTATCTGCACATTATCACTATCAAATTTATAAATAATTATAGAATACTTGGTATCCGTTCAAAAGGATAGCTGTATATTTTGGAAGAGGATTCTAATGAGCTGGAGTGATTACTGAGGGGTCAGCCTATGGTATTTTGGTGGTAATGTAGAATCTCTAAACTTGAAAGTTAATTGACAAAATGCTGAGCCATAGAAAAAATTCACATTGACTTTATGATGAATTGTTAAGTCACAAAGGTCCAGTAAGCCAAGATACTCCCTACTGAGAGCCTGTTCCGACATTCTTACATAGGCAAAATTCTTTCTGAAATCAATGCCCTTCACCAGTAGAAGCTAACTCTGTTTCCTGTCAAGTTATCACTGACAGCATTTCTTTCCTGTAATGTGTGGTTCAGATCGCTTTTTGAATACAGTGTCTTTGGGGTTGATGCTTCCCAAATCATTTTTCTACTGTTTTCTATGTGAACACTTGAAAAGTCCTATCTCTGCCTCTACTCCCTTGACTGTTTTTTCCCCTTTACTTTTTTACTCCCGCTCCAACCCCCTTTACTTTGACTCCAACCATTTGGGAGTCAAATGTGTCTTAAACATCATCATTTTTGTTCATAGAAAAATCATAGATGCTTTGGTCTTAAATTCAAGTCTGCGTGCTATGAAAGAACAAGAGCTAGAGTGAGTGCGAATTTAAAAAAAAAATTTAAAACAACCCAGGTGATAATTGTAGTCAGGGACTTAGGTCTGAGAATGAGGGCCTTTAGTTTGATTCTCTTTGACTTCGCAGTGTGAAAACAATCAAAGTTGAATCAGATGCTACCTGTAGGCAAACTATTGGAAAGGGTGTATGAGTGATTTAAAGAGATTCTCCGCTATTAAAAATCAACCAACAAGCAACCCCGCAGCTGTGAAGTAGCCAGGAAAGTTACAAAATAAGATCCATGGAGACATGAGTCAATAAAGAGGGGAATTAATATTATTTCCATATATGTGACCTCATGTGTTGTGCTCTATACTTTAGAAGGCTAAAATTGAGGGCCTTAAATAGGAAAGTCCAATATGTTATGAAGTAATATTTGAATTCTGAAATGAAATTTCTGGCATGAAACTTTTTTTTTTTAATGTTTATGTTTGATAGAGTGTGTGAACAGAGGTGGGGGGGCAGAGAGAGGGAGGGAGGAGACACAGAATCTGAAGCAGGATCCAGGCTCCACACTGTCAGCACAGAGCCCAATAGGGGGCTCGAACTCACAAACTGTGAGACATGACCTGAGCTGAAGTTGGGTGATTAACCCGACTGAGCCACCCAGGCGCCTCCCTGGCGTGAAATTTCTAAACAAATATTTCAAGGATGACTAAAGGGATTTTCAAAAGTGACTTTGGCAATATACAATTTTTACCTGTGATGTCACTTTCAGAATAAAAAATCTCATTAAGAGATCATCTTATAAAAGGGGTAAAATCCTAAATTTTATACAGACATTAAAAGAAACACGTATTAAAGATCTTTCACGTATAAATATGATAGCATGCAGGTGTTATGTAAATTGTTCAAAGGGAATCTAAAAAATAGACACATATATAGATGAGGATTATTGAAAAACATGAAAAAAATGAAAGTAAAGCTAGTGTTACCATTGGGAGGAGGGAGACCATGAGAAGTGGGCTATCTGTCCATCCACAGAGTTTAGCCACATACCTACAGACAAGAATTATTTTGCATTGACATCAGTTATTGATAACTTAATCAAAATCGGGTAATCCACAAAAAGGTGCTATAAGCAATGCATAGTTTTCTATGAAGCACAGATTCCCCCAATACTATAGTGTCAAAATACTTCAAGGTTTTAGAGCTTTAAACGCTGGTAAAATAAAAGTCCAATGGCTAGGTAGATGGAATAAATAATGATGCACCCTTTATCTGCAGAGGAGATTTTGTAAAATGAGAGGATCAGCAAGTATTGCAGTGTGCATAAGCAGAGATGAGCAATGACTAGGGAAAAGGCATACGGCGGAATCATTGATATTAAGGGTACATTTTGCCTAGTTTTCAGCTGGGTGCTCCAAAAAGGTCTTTTCTAATCCAAACATAGTTAGGGTTCCCCATGGTTCTCTTAGCATTCTTACTTTCCTAGCTCTTGCCAAAGCTACATTTTTTTTTAAATGTCTTTCTTCTGTATTTGATAGTTCCACTCAGAAAGGATCACATCTGTCTCCTTCCCTGCTGCAGCCCCAGCACCATGCCTGCAATGTATAGGTTGTTTGTATATATGAGTATTGTGAATGAGTAAATTCTTGATGAGTATTTTCTGAATAAATGTTCATACTATTATCATTACTATTAGGTTCTACCTTCTTAATTTTTTTAACGTGTTATTTATTTTTGAGAGAGAAAGAGACAGTGTGAGCAGGGGAGGGTCAGAGAGAGAGGGAGACACAAGATCCAAAGACAGACTCCAGGCTCCGAGCTAGCTGTCAGCCAAGAGCCCGACGTGGGGCTTGAACTCATAGACCACGAGATTGTGACCTGAGCCGAAGTCAGACGCCCAACCAACTGAGCCACCCAGGTGCCCCTAGGTTTTATCTTCAAATTCATTTTTAGTCCTGGGCAAATTCATTGTGCCATGTATTATGGGACTGTATATTAAACAGCTGGAAGCTCTCTTCTAAATAGGGAAAAGTAGAGGTATTTTTGGAAACAGAAGATAGTGGTCAACAGTATTAATAGAAAATACTCCACTCTTAAAGGTAAAAAGTAAGAGCGTAAAAATATTAACCTGGAAGAGAGCACAGAGGTTTTTTTTTCCCCAAAAGAAATGACTGTCACTATGACAACAGTCCTTAAGACTCAGATCTTAGAGGTTATGATTTTGGATCTGAACTGGAATATTCAGGTATACCATAAAAATTTTAATCCTCAAACATGCTAATTTAGAAATGGGTGGCGTAGCTTCAAGTTGTGCTATATATAAGAAAAATGGGTGCAGAAGTGAAACATTAACCCCCTCAAGTCTCTAGCAAAGTGCCAAAGCAGCAAAGTCTTACTACTACTGTTCAAGA
>NC_043704.1:134209424-134370046 GCF_006229205.1 Suricata suricatta
GGGTACATGTGCTCCTATGCATCAGCACTTCTGTATCCCTTGGGTAAATCCCTAGCAGTGCTATTGCTGGGTCATAGGGGAGTTCTATCGATAGTTTTTTGAGGAACCTCCACACTGTTTTCCAGAGTGGCTGCACCAGTTTACATTCCCACCAACAGTGTAGGAGGGTGCCTGTCTCTCCACACCCTCGCCAGCATCTATAGTCTCTTGATTTGTTCATTTTAGCCACTCTGACTGGTGTGAGGTGATATCTCAGTGTGGTTTTGATTTGTATTTCCCTGATGATGAGTGACACTGAGGATCGTTTCATGTGTCTGTAGGCCATCTGGATGTCCTCTTTGGAGAAGTGTCTGTTCATGTCTTCTGCCTGTTTCTTCACTGGGTTATTTGTTTTTTGAGTGTGGAGTTTGGTGAATTCCTTGCAGATTTTGGATACTAGCCCTTTATCTGATATGTCATTTGCAACTATCTTTTCCCATTCTGTTGGTTGCCTTTTAGTTTTCTTGATGGTTTCCTTTGCAGTGCAGAAGCTTTTTATCTTGATGAGGTCCCAAGAGTTCAGTTTTGCTTTCATTTCCCTTGCTTTTGGGGGTACAGATTTTTTTTAAATGTGATCTTCTAAAATCTCAAAATGGATGGATGAAATCCAGTTCTGATTGCTGACTTTTGTACTGACTCTGTGAGATTGGGCAGTACATTCACATTTTCCTGTCTGGTTTATCTCCAAACCATGGGCGATGGTGTTAATTGATGATGACGGTCACTTCTGCCTGTAATAACCATCGATCATCAGCATATCTGCATCTAATAGGGGCGGGTGTTAGCCTGGAGATGCCCAGGCCCTTGCACAGACCTTAAAGCAAGTCACAAGTGTGGGAGGAGTGTGGGGTTGGAAATAGGTCATTTGTATTAAAACCAAACAAGAAAACAACTTCACGTGATTTATAAGAACATTTTTGTACAAGAACCACTTCTCATGTTATCAGAATTTTCAAAAGTTAGACAAAAGGACATTTAATTTTTACATAGACTTGAGAAATATTATAATAAAGGAGTAGTACCAACACTTCTTAAATACCAGGAGAAGAGACTTGATGCATTTATACTAGTCTTTCTTTAGATATTGAACTTGAAATCATTAGAGACAAAACCTTGCTCCAATAGTTTTTATCAGGTTCAGATGTTAGAGCATTAAAGGTCTTGGAACCATTGAATCAACACCAAAACTTTCACAGTAAATTACCAATTAACGTAAGTGTGCCAACATCCACATTTTTAAAAATTTCTGTTCCTATGAGATGTTAAGAGAAGCAGAAGAGTGACTGAGTCATATAGTGTGTGTACACACACACACACACACACACACACACACACACACTCTTGCCCGCCCGCTCTCGCTCGCGCTCTCTCTCTCTCTCTCTCTCTCTCTCTCTCTCACAGGGAGCAAGAATTCCTGTCCCCTCAAAGATCCTTCTAGCTGGACTCAAGATTAGATTAACAAGAGAAAATCAGCTTTAATAGGTGTACATGCAGGGAATCCACATAGACACATAGACATGGGAATTCCAAAGACGGGCAGAATGGGTTTCTATGTGTCATTCTGAACTAAGGACAAAGGAGTAGGGTTCTGGGGCTTCAGAGGACTGGAAGACACTTCACAGAGTGATAAAAAGAGCAGATACTTATTAATTAGATGTTTGCCCTACCATACAGATGGGTCACTCACATAAAACTTCTCTCTGCTAATAACTCTTATTCTGGGAAAGACCCCCAATTTAGAATCTGTTATGTAGCTAAGGGAGGGACAGAAGCTCAGCTCAAAATATTCCACATGCTACACTGGGAGAGGGCTGTTCTGTACCCCTTCAACACACACACACATTCACCCCCATAATTATTACATAAAGATGCTTAGATACCCCTTCATATTTCCAGTCATGTTCCTTAGCTGCCCCCAGTGTTTTTATCTGATTTTCTGAGCATAAAATATGTGCTAAGAAAGTCGATGAGACCCTTAGTTCTGCTTCCCCTGGAGAAGTCCCTGCAAAAAACACTTTGAGATGTAAAGTGTTTTGAGTCGATGTCTTCTGAACATTTCCTTGAGGCAGCAGCACCCACTGCCGTTCCTATTTCACCAGTGAGGAATTGCAGTGACAATAGAGTTGTCCAGGTTGATCTCCTGCTACAACAGAGCTAAATCAGGAATCGTTTTTAAATTTTTGCTAATGTTTTATTTATTTTTGAGAGAGAGAGAGAGCAAGAGCGTGCACGCACAAGTGCGCATAAGTGGAGGAGGGCAGAGAGAAGGAGACACAGAATCCAAAGCAGGCTCTTGGCTCCGAGCTGTCAGCACAGAGCCTGGCATGAGGCTCAAACCCACGAACCGTGAGATTATGACCTGAGCCAGAGTCAGACACTTAATTGATTGAGCCACCCAGGCACCCCAGGAATCACTTTTAAGGTTTGGCTTGGAACCTTGTGCTCTTTCTTCCACAGCCTATTCATGGTATGAGAAGTGTGTTTGTATTTTTCTTGCTTAACTCTCTTTGTAATTTAAGACATCTGTGTACCCAGAGTGAGGGAAGCAAACAGTCAGTAGGCTTTACCAATAAAAGTTTATTCAAACCTTCCCATTATGATAGCTACTATACTGACTGCATAATGTAAGTTACTGGTAGAAAATGGATGACAGGAGAAAGCAGGCAGCAGAAGGTCTATTAGATCTTAGGAAGAGGAGAATGACCTAATGAGATCTTACTTAGATGTCAGTTCCACATGTAAAATAACAAATAGCTTTCTTTCCTTCTGCCAGGGCTTCATTTCAGACTTAGTTCAGTTTTTATCTCACGCATAGCAGGTACCAGAAAACAAAAATATATTGAAGGAAGGAATGATTGAATGATAGCAAATATCTCTTGATTGGTTTTAGCTTTCTGAAAAATGCTTGGAAGTCGCAGTGTCAGGATTTGAACCAGTTAGAGGGGCTCAGAGGATAAGCATTCAACCACCACACTGTGCTGTTCCCAGATTATTAGCAACTTCTCCAGTCTACGCAAGGGACTTGAGGGACGTGACTTTACAGCACCAGCAAGGAGTCCTTTAACGCTTGTGATGTATTATTTATAAAATGTAACTTTCTACCAGCTCTGCACTCCATTTGTCTGTCATACTGAAATGTCCTAGGCAAGAAAATTACCATATTTGATGAGGCTTTGAGTCACATCCTGATACTTCCTGCATGTTGAGCTTCTGCTTTGTTTAGATCGTGAGTTCACAGAGAGGAGTCTGTAAGAATGGAAGATTTGATTGCGAGGACTTGGGCACAGCCCTGGATATGGGCATGACTTCCTAACCTGCTCTGTGCCTGGGCCACTTTGAGAAACTCTTCAATCACTCCGTTGGGGAAAAGAAGTCTGTTTAATATTTGTTTATAACCCACAACCCTCTCTGCAGGAGAGCAGCCCTATAGAGATCCATAAAAAGCAGAACCCATCAAGCTGATTTTTATTTCCGTTTTTCAGCTAGGTTGCTTGCTAGCTGGGACTGGGAGAGGGGTGCTGTGTAATGAGAGCAGGTCCCTGTGGAACCTCAGTATTCGTATTACAGACAGTAATATTCCACTGGAAACTCTGCCGGCCACCCGTTAGCTCCTTGCCACAGCTTTGGTTTTGAAAAGGGCCCAAAGTCATTTGGATCTGAAAGCAACATTTTTAGTTATGTGGAAAAAAAAATATATATATATATGTCATCCTAATGAAATGATATTGTGTGGGGATTTCCAGACCAGTCTGCCTCAATCAAGAAAAGAAGGGTATGTCTGAAAGTACTTTGTCCTTTGTGTCCATTCACTTTTTTTTTTTTTTTTAAGCAATACAGACTCTGCCTTAGCAATGCACATAGCGACCCAGCTAGAGACTCTCTGTGGCTTGTGGTCGCTCAGTTACATTGTGGCCAGGGAATTTTGAATGTAAGTAATTCATAGAACCAGCTCATCACTTCTCCGAAAAGGAGGCAGGTAGCCCTACAAATCCCGTGGACTAATATCTGAGGTGCTGTTGAGCTGCAGCAGTAACTGAGGAAGGAGGGGAGCGCCCCAAATTGTACTGGTGATGGAAAGAAGCTGAGTGTGTGGGCACCAGCCAGAGCAGTGCTGCTCGCCTCCGGCTTCCCCATCTGCTTCCGGACCTGTTACTTGGAGAATCAACTTCTGCTGTGTTGATGCTGCAGTTTTGGGCTGTTGGGTATAGAAGCTTAGTTTTTACCCAGTGTTTTTCTATAGCCCTAAATCTATAGTACCTTTTATTGATCCAAATGTGCCTTGGTCCGATCATCTTAAAATATGGTCACAGTTAATCAAAAGCTGGTTTGTCTTGAGAAAGTAAAAAAAAAAATCTTGAAAGAAAGTGTGGTCAAGTGGCAAAGTGCACATCAATGGCATGAGATGGACACATCCTCTATATACTACCTTTTCTTAAAAAAATCTGTTTAATGTTTATTCATTCGTGAGAGAGAGAGAGAGAGAGCATGAGCGAGCATGAGCAGGGGTGGAGTAGAGAGAGAGGGAGACCCAGAATCTGAAGTAGGCTCCAGGCTGCAAGCTGTCAGCACAGAGTCTGATGTGGGGCTTGAACTCACAAACTGCGAGATCATGACCTGGAGCTGAAATTGGATGCTTACCAGACGGAGCCACCCAGGCGCTTCCTATGTACTACCTTTTTGATCTTGGGCTTCATTGACCTCAGTTTCCTCATCCGTAAAATAATGTAAATACTTCCTGACTTACAATATTGCTGCAGGGATTCAGAGGAATGATAGGTAAGGAATAGGAATCTGGGGGAAAAAATTTCTCCATAATCCTACTTCTTTTTCTTCCACTTTCCTACTGATTTCAGCTTTGTTTACTGTCGTAATACCTGGAGTACATTCTTATTATAGTCAGGGCATAGATTTTTTTTTTTTAATAGAGAAGAAAGGTTATTTTTCTTTTTCAGGTAGTAATTAGAAATGTACTGTGGTTTTGAGGCTGCCGAAGGAAGGGTATGAGCTACTGTAGGCAAAGGCCACTTATGAATACCTCTTCTTCCTCTTATTTCCTGAACTCCATACTTTGGAGGTGTGTGTAAAGGGACAGGTAATTGGCAGTCTAGTCCCATTCTTGAGGGTTGGCATCACAATTATCGAGACCTTTTATTATTTTAGATTTTTATTAATTTATTTTAATTAAAAAATTTTAACATTTATTTATTTTTGAGAGACAGAGAAAGGCAGATCATGAGCAGGGGAGGGACAGAGGGAGAGGGACACACAGAATCGGAAGCAGGCTCCAGGCTCTGAGCTGCCAACATGGATGCTCTGAACCCGATGGGGTTTGGATCCATGAACTGTGGGATCATGACCAGAGCCGCAGTTGGACGCTCAACTGACTGAGCCACCCAGGCACCCCATTAAAAAAATTTTAACGTTTACTTATTTTGAGAGCTTGTCTGGAGGTTCTAGCAGGGGAGTGCAACTACTCGTATACCCTTGACCGAAGAATGGTCCTCGTCTATCGGGGATGGTCGTCCTCTTCTACCGAGCGCGCAGCTTCGGGAGGGACGCACATAGAGCGGTGAGGGAGGAAGGGGACACCCGCCTAGCCAGCCAGATCAGCCGAATCAACCCTGGCGATCAATGGGGTGACAGATGTCGCAGCCAGATCGCCCTCACATCCTGTTTACTTATTTTGAGAAAGAGAAGGAGTGCAAGTGGGAGAGGGGCAGAGAGAGAGGGAGAGCAGAATCCGAAGCAGGCTCCAGGCTCTCTGAGCTGCCAGCACAGAACCCCATGCGGGGCTTGACCTCCTGAACCGAAAGGTTGAGACCTGAGCTGAAGTCGGCAGGTCAACCGACGGAGCCACCCAGGAGCACCTCAAGACACCTTTTAATAACGGTCCTTTCCAGAAGGCTCAAAAGTGAATGAAAAATGACAACAGACTCCAGAGTTCTGTCCACAGCACGATACATTCCTTTCATCTTATTGACAAGGTCTTCTCTGCTTAAGGATTTGCTCTGTTGACAGGGATAGTCAGTATTGATCAGAGCTAATCTGGGAGTCTAGTTGAGCTCTCCACTCCCTGCACTTTGTTTTATTTGAAGAAAGCCTTTCTAATCTAGTCCCTGCCTGTTTTCTCTTTGATCCCAGAATCCCTGGGGGGAGACCTTGCATCAGTAAGAGGGGATGTGTTTCATCTAGGACGGGCCAGTGTCTGGATTAGGAAGACACTGCAGTGTACAATTTTGGATGACACATGGCAGTGTGGCTCTCCTGTGTGACGGAGAGCTTGAATGTAGGTGGGTAACTGCTCTCTGGGATGAAGCCAAACTTAATCAGAATCTTTTCTTGCCTTTACTGAAGCAGGTTTTACAAAATCTCTGAACCTCCGTTTCCTCATCTCTAAAATAGGTGATCATATTTATCTCCACATAGGAGATAATACTGCTTATCTTGAGGGCTTGTTGTTGCACTGGTTAGATGACTACGTTTATGCAAAGCATGTAGAATACAGGAGACCCTCAAAGGGTACCTGGTACCTTTCCATGCCATTTGTAATTGAGGCACTTCTTTCTCTTTCTTTTTTTTTTTTTATTATAAATGTTCTGTAGAACGTGAACCTTGTATTAGTCTAAGCAAGTGATATTCATTCTATGCAAAAAGAAAATTCAAGACACCTTCCAGAACCAAATGTAAATGGTGGGTTTGTCTTGACTATAATTTTGAAGTGCCCCTATTCTGCCTCTCTTCACTTACGTAAAAGTGTGTACGTACTTTCGCTTCTAAGGCCTGAAATTTTACTACACTCACAATTCCTTACCTGCTACTTTCATGTAATACATGGTTCTTTATATTCTGATTAGCTGGGGCACCTGGGTGGCTCGGTTGGGTGTCCAACTTAGGCTCAGGTCACGATCTCACAGTTTGTGACTTGGAGCCTGCGTCAGGCTCTGTGCTGACAACTCAGAGCCTGCTTTGGATTCTGTGTCTCCCTCTCTCTCTCCGCCCCCCCTTGATCTCTCTTTGTCTCAAAAATAAACACTAAACAAATTTCTGATTAACTCATTTAAGTTTAATACTTAAGATCACAGAGAAACTTGTGGCACAAACTGAGTGGCTAACTCGACACCCATTTCCAGTCTTTTTTCTTCCTTTTCTTACTGGGTGGAAAGCCTCCCTTGAAGTTAAGGGTAAAGTGCCCCACAGTTCGGGTGAATAATGTGCCAGGGAAATCTGCCCAAAGCACGTGGGGGCTGCTTAGAAGTGGAGCAGCCATCCTTCAGTTTGACATGCTAAAAATAACAGAGCGAAAACAGAGAAAAGACCTGAGTCTTGATGTCACTGACAAGCGTCTGAATCGGTACTCCTTCTGTCTTTTCCAGTTTTGAGCAAATGTTTATTGGGGATTTACATGTTATAGACATAGTTTTAGATTTTAGCGATTTAGCAGTGAAAACAGAGGACAGCCCTGTTCCCATGACTCTGACTTTCTAGTGTGAGAAGAGACAGGAAACAAATTTGTGTGTGTGTGTGTGTGTAGTATGTCAAATGACAAAAATAAAATCAGGTGAAGAATAAAGCAGGGAAAAGAGAGAGTTGGGAGTGCCAGGGTACAGTCAAAGACCCATACATGAACTCGAATCTCGAAAGTGAATGATGATTTGGATTCTAGACTTGATGTCACACAATATAAATTAAGAGTGTGAAATTAACCCTGTTGGTTGCACGGCAGATAATGTAGGTATATATTAGGGCAAGGAGGTTTGCCAGGATAAGGAGAATTTTAGGGACTTTCTTCTTAACTGATGATAGGGATGTAGAGGCAGGGGCATCAGTGGATTTATTCAGGGCCATAAACATGAAGAGCTGATGGGTTTTTCTCCTGACTCAAGGCAATAGATGTTAGGAGAAAGTCACCAACTTTTGTTTACTGTTGTATTGCTCGCTGTTGAAGAAAAATAGGCTAGCGTTTGTTCAAGGCACTGAACATTGGCTGTGCTGTTACTGGAAACTGGAAATACTACTAGCTGAAACCTACAGCAGGAAGAAGGAGCCAACCACCATTTACAGAACACGTGCCCTGCGTCAGACACTAGACTATTCCATAAACCTGTCACTACTCATGATTTTCCCAGTCCCCTTACAAGGCAGATCCTTGCATTACCATGTTAGAGCTGAGGAAGTGAAAGACTGGCTCCAGAGTTCTAGTAAGTAGTAGCCTGGATTTAAATCTACATTTTGGTACCGAAAAAGCATCCCTTCTCATTTTCTGACTTATTCATTCTGCCAGGCACTTGAGTTAGGAATCCGTAGTATGATGAATAAAACAGAGTCCTAGTTCTCAAGGAAATCTCTAAGTAGTGAGGAGGACAGATATAAGCACAATTTAAGAAATTAAGTGTAGTTGGTTTCCACAGTTAGGGAGTGCCTATTAGGTTGCAGAACCTGTGCCAGGCACTGACCTGGTTCCTACCGTCTAAACCACATCCCTATTTATGCTCTTCTAGTACCTTCTGGCAGATGTAAGCCCTGAACAAGAGCTGCCAATAAGGCTTGAGGTATTTTATTTCATTTTATTTTTTTAAATATTTTTTTTAACATTTATTTATTTTTGAGAGACAGAGTGAGGCAGTGCACAAGGGGTGAAGAGCAGAGAGAGAAGGAGACACAGAATCTGAAGAAGGTTCCAGGGTCTGAGCTGTCAGCACGGAGCCTGACACAGGGCTTGAACCCAGGAACCATAGATTTTTTAAATGTTTGTTTAGTTTGAGAGAGAGCATGAGTGGTGGAGGGGCAGAGATGGAGGAAGGGACACACACAGCCTGACGCAGGACTTGAACTCACAAACCTGTGAGATCATGACCTGAGCTGCAATCAGGAGTCACACGCTTCATTGACTGAGCCACCCAGGTGCCCCAAGGCTTGAGGTATCTTTTAAAGAGGTAGGTGCAGAGTCTGAGAGGGCCATAGAGAAGGGACTGAGTGGTAGAGGATGAATAAGCAGAGAAGGTACTGGCAGTCTGGGCAGAGAAAAGACTGTGAGTCGGTATTGTAGAGTCAAAGGGCATGGATGGACAGTCCCAGGGACAGATGAAGGCTGACGCTGGAAGGATACCTGAGGCCCAATAGCAAGGTCATAGAAGTCAATTTAAATGCCTTAGGTTTTCTCCTATAGGCAAAAGTGTTGAACCCGCTGGATGAAATAATTAGATCTGGTCCCCCACCCTCCCCTCTTTTAAATTACTTATTTTTGAAACAGTGAGAACATGAGCAGGGGAGGGTCAGACAGAGAGAGGGAGACACAGAATCCAAAGCAGGCTCCAGACTCTGAGCTGTCAGCATAGAGAGCCTGAGGCAGGGCTTGAACTCGTCAACCAGGGGATCATGACCTGAGCCGAAGTTGAATGCTCAACCGATGGAGCCACCTAGGTGCCCCTCAGATCTGGTTTTAGAAAGGTAGCCCTGGGAGATGCAAAAGGGAGGCACACAGGGCCCTGTTGACCTCTCTGCACCCTGAAACCCCTCCTTTTTATGTTATTTAGGACATAGTCCTTAGACTGTCAATCAGTTTTATTATACTCAAGAGGCTGAAGGGTCTCCTTCCTGGGATGAAATGAATTTCCTGTGCTATTAAACATTGGTAAAATGGCATTATACACTGAAATTTCAAACTTCTGTCACCTCTGAGAGACAATCGAATATATTGTTCCTTCTTTCTGGGAAAAAAATGATTGTTAGTTGCTTCTAGATCAATGATGGACCAATCAGAATGCTGAGGGTAAAAAAGACCATCATTCACTCCTTGTGTCCAAACGCTTCATACTCAGTCTGAGCGGCTTCCTATAGTATAGTCTACTTACTTTTCTCCCAAATGTGACTGTGTAACGAGTTCATGATGTGTTGGGCTACCTCGATAAAATACAGTAGGTTCAGAATATTATTGCCTTCAGTTATTAAAAAAAAAAAAAACTAAACTGAAAACAAAAGCAAACTCATGCGTTGGAAAATACCACGGCTGCCGATGTCAGTTTTATCCTCTCCAGGTAATTTTCCCCAGCCCGGCTCAGCTGAGATTTGCCACCATCCGTTATGTCCTTTCATGAGCATCACGATTGCTTTATTGTTGCAGCGCTTGGCAAAATACTCCTCTTTTACAAGTAATCTAGATCCGTCAAGCTGTCTAGTTCTACTACATCAGTCACTACTTTGTAGTTTATTTGGTGACAGTGACTGCCAATAAAATAATGCAGTAAAATATTCCAGTGTGAGGAGGCTAATTCAATGTAGGTTAATAAAGTTGCTGTGATTCATCTTGCCATGTAGCATGCTTTTTATGCTGAACCTTTTAGGTGGATGTGCAAAATCACATTGAGGTTAGCTGGAATTTATGCCGTGCGTAGGGGTGTACCTAATTTATATATTTACTTTCTTCCAGACCTACGTTTGAAATGAAGTATATAGGTTTCTTCCCGGGATGATGGAGTATATCCAGGGGTGGATTCTGAACAGGCTCATGAACTCAAGTAATAAAATAGAGGCCAAGAGGCAAAAATGACAGCCCCGGGGCCTGCTTTATTATGGCTTCTCTCTGAATCTATGCAAAGCAGAAGTGGTTCCCAGACCCTTGTAGAGAGTGTTTAAGCAGGCTGTTTGAGAACCCTGCTCCTGAGTATTTTAATGACCTCAGTTCAAGCCAAGAGCAATAAACATCTCAGAAAGAGGCTGTTAATTGAAAAGACCAGCGATTTCAGAGGGATTAATATTACTGTCAGACATGGCTTGCGTTCTTTCCCTTTTAATTTAGCCTTCTGTTTTAATTTACCAACAGCTATGCAGACTGGAGATTTAGAAGGCAGGAGCAGGGGCGGTAAACAGAATACCTCTAGGGCCCGTGGGCCAGCGCTGTAATGCCAGGGTAGAGACCTAGTTGCAGCCCTGTCATTATGTTCCTCAGCTCTAAACTGGGTGTGTTCTCGTGTCTTTTGGAATACCTTCTACGTTACTGTGAAGATGTTTATGTAACCATAATGCCAGAGTATTCTGTAAAGTACATATGAAATAAGAATAAAGTGAATGGATAAATAGAAGTAGGAGATACTTTAAGATTTGGTTCATAGTGTGTATTCAGTTTAACCAGCTTGAGGCATCAATATTTGGAGCACTTTGGTTGTTTGTTGAAAAACTTGAGCGCCTACAGATTCTGTTAACAAGTAATCCCGCTCCTTGAGACCTTCCTACCTTAGTCCTCAAATGTTGTGTAAACACTAGTTGCTAATCCAGCCTAATGAGGCAGATGCCGGCCTAGGGAATTGGCATCTCCTCCTCCTGTGGCTTCTGCTGTTGCGGCAACGTGCGGCCACTGTTGAAAATGCATTGTGCACAGTGAATGACCACCACTGCAGTAATGCCTCGTTTGTGCAGATCTTCGCATGAGCCGCCATGGGTGCCTAGAATTGGGTTACAGATCTTTCAGCTGTATGCCCAGGCAAAGCCTCTGTTGGCATGGCCACCATGAAAAGGAGAACTCGGTCCCAGTGGACTTCCGCTTGCAGCCTGCATGCTGTGTCCAGGTACCCTGTGCTATACCTGAGCCAGAGCATCTTCTTAATGCTGACATCCCCTTTGGCTGTGTGGGCTCCCCTCATGGTGAGGACCCTCAGTGAGGCTCTGCTTCCATTGATTATCTTGATGAATTTATTATCCCTTGCCCCGCCCCCCCCAGGGGTCCTAAGCCACTATTCAAATATGCCATCTACTCTCCTGCAGTTTCTCTGGTGCTCAAACAAAACGGAAGGATCAGTCTCTGCCACCTGCAAGGGGCTTGTCCCCCCTTCCCCCTCCAGAGGTGTGTGGGAGCCTACTCTCCTGAAATTTGCCTGAACAGCTACTGCTACTCGAGTGTTCGTGGATGAGTCAAAGATGATGCACACCAAGATTTCTCTGTAGATGAAAAGAAAACGTTTTGAACTTATTTCAGCAAAAAGAAAATCCTGGTTAGGCTTCATGAAGCCCTGCTATACAAATGAAAAATTTTTTTGCTGATTTCTTTCTATTACTGTTTTCAAGTCCTACCCTCAGTGTTCCACTTTTGCTTTAAAATCTAATTTCCAAAATCACTTTTCTCTTTAAAAAAAATTCTAAAAGATTTCTCTCTTCCTTTGCACTGCCATTCCTGTGCTGAGGCTTGGTATGTTAATTGAGGGAAATACGTTATTAATGTATACCTATAGGCATTAGTCTGAGTTCAAATCTAGTATCAAATCTATCAAATCTAGTCTGTGAGTTATAGTTCCTGAAATAGAAATTTACAGTGTATACAAGAGGGACTCTTCATCTTTTGTTCTCCTTCTGCATCATGGGGTTGGATTCCAGGCTCTGCCACCTCTGGGCCATGTTGCCTTGAGGGAAATATTTAACTTTTTTATCCATTTTTAATCATTAACTACTGACCCTTTCTATTTAAATTCCAAACATTTCTTAAATCTTTTATTTCCATGATTTGTTATGAAACTGTGAAAATTCAACTGTACACCATCTCTCTTTCCTAAATCTTTACAGTGATCTAACTGAATTAACTGGATTTCTTCATTTCAGTCTTGGTCCTCTGAGTCCTTTTCCATACTTCAGGGACAGTGGTCCATGTAAAGTTCGAATCTCACTGTGTTCTATTGCTCTTTTCAGAGTCCTCATGATCCTCAAAGCTGTGTGGGTTTTTGTTGTTGTTGTTGTTGTTTGTTTTGTTTTATGTTTACCTATTTTGAGAGAATGCGAGCAGGGGCAGGGCAAGGAGAAGGGGGAGGGAGAGAGAATTCCAAGCAGGCTCCGTGGTGTTAGCACGGAGCTCGATGTAAGGCTCTCTCACAAACCCCGAGCTCATGACCTGAGCCAAGGTCAAAAGTCGGTCACTCTTCACTGAGCTACTAAGGTACCCCAAGCCAAGTTTCTTACATGGCTGACCCCACTTACTGTCCCAGCCCTTTCTCTAGCTTTATGCGTTTAAAAATTTTCCCTTTTTAAAACTTCTCTCACATACCGTATCATTTCCTGTCTCCATTTGTTCTCCCTAGAATTCTCCTTTTACTTGTGATTGCTTGACTAACTCCTACTTCTGGTTTAAGATTTGACTCCCTCCTGTCCCCTCTCAACTCCCACAGTATTGTTCTGTTTTCTATCACTGCATTGCCTTATTACTTCATCAATGTTCATGTTTCTCTCAAAGTAGAGGATGGGTGATTTGAGGGTACAAATTTTCTTTCAGAATTTTCTCTTGAGGGGTTAGCACATAATAGAAGCTCAGTAACTCAGTTGAGGTAATGAATCTGCAATGCAGAAGTTACAACGTCTAGCTCACAGGTTTATGGGGAGCTTAAATGTGGTAATGTATGTTGGAATGACTGGATTTGCCTTCATCACATAGCAGACGTGCAGTACATTTTTTTGAAGTTCATTTATTTTGAGAGAGTACAAGCACATGCTTGGAAGAGAGGCAGAGAGAGAGGTAGGGAAACAGAATCCTAAGCAGATTCCATACTGTCGCCACAGAGCTGGATGTGGGGCTCGAACTCATGAAACAAGAGATCATGACCTGAGGCAAAATCAAGAGTTGGACGCTTAACCAACTGAGCCACTAGGCACTCGTCAGTACATGTTTTATTTCCTTCCACTTAACCATGAGCTGCCCGAGGCACAGTGCTAAAGGTTCATGAAGGAAGGTTTATAAGTAAAACCATGCTTACTCTCCATATTTCTTCTAGACCCTACTGGATATTGTGACTACTGGTCCTTAACATTACCTATTAAAAGATTGAAACAAACATTATTCATAATGACATTGCAGGATGGCTATCTTAGTAAAAGACACTAGATCAAACCTAAATTGATGGCTGTATGACCTCATTTCTCTCTTGCAGCTGATCTTACTCTCTCTACATTTCGCACAATAGTCTGTTCGGACATAGAAGGTAGATCACTTCTAGGTCTGTGAGGCTGTAAGAGTTAACTCTGTGGAGGCCAAGTGAGGATGAGTCCAAGGCAGCTCAAACCAGCCAGAGTCGGGAAAGACTGGGAACTTGGGAAGACAGAAGCACTAGCTGATCTGAGTTACGCTCACAGTATTTCCCTCTTGTTCAGTTTTCCTTTTCTCCAAGAAGAAAAATGAATGCACCCTTCTGTGTCAGGATGTGAACCCCACCGTTTACGAATTGTGTGGCTTTGGAAAGCCCTTTGACCTCCCTGAGCCTCTGTTTCTCGCTTGTATAAATGGCATGGTTATGCTCCTCTTCTCTCCTCTACAGAGTTACTGTGAAAGTGCGTACAGAAGCCCCGTTACCACCACAGAGCACGGTGAACAGCTAAGAGGGTACACTAAGTTTTTCCTTGCAAGGAAATTCCTTCCTCCCACGGCATTTTGAAGACTTTTAGAATATGGATTCAGCCTGACTCTCATGAATTCCGCAAGCTGGCGTATATAACGTGGTAATAAATGTAAGCAATCACAACAACTTGGTCCCCCTAGGTAGACTTGGCCCTCCAAGGGGGTCTTTTGTGGAGCCAGGTGTTGGCTTTCATCCAGATGTCCCACATCTCTTTCCAAGCAGATTATGTATGACACATACCAAAAATCATTCCATCCCCATCCCTCTAATATTGCCACCTTCCTGAGGAAACCGTTGTTTAAAACCCCAGGCTCCTGTCAATCAGAAGAGCAAACAATATTTTCACCTCCTTGAAAATGATTGCAGTAGGCGGCTAGTAACCACTGAAAACTAGAGCCAATTCTTTGAGGGAAGAATTATGTTCCAGGTGGCAGTGAGGTTTACAGAAGCATCTGACTTAGTTTTCTGGAGAATTTTAGAGCGCTCCTTATTTCAGAATTGTCAGAAGATTGGGGGTGGTGTGGGAACAATAGCCAAGAAGAGGGCCTGAAGACCGGCTAGGCCTGGAGCAGCAAAGTGACTTCTGTACCTGGAGTTAAGAGTCCCTGAGCCTAATGCCAAGGCATGCCACTGGTCACAGCTCTTAGTTAATAGTGTCACAGCTGCACTGATAGCATTAGCGTGAATGAGCAGGATTGAAAGCCCCCACGTGTCTCAGACTTCTTTCTGAAATCCTTTTCATTTAGGTTCTGTCCTGACTCTCCATCGTTTAAGATAAAAGTGCCCAAGGAACAACTTTATTTTTCCGTTTTCTCCATAAGGAAAAAGCAAGAAGTGAGGGAAGGGAAGGGGTCAATCTCTCTGATAGATAATTGCCCAGACGTTTCTCCGTCTTTTAGGTCCTTACATCTTGTGTCTGTGACATCTCCTCAATCAAGCTACTAGCTCTTGGTCCCTGAGAAAGACATAATTTAGAGTACTTCACGTGGGTGTATGTCAGAATCACCTGGAGGACTTGCTCAGCTAGATGGCTGCGTTGGTTGGGTCCAGCCCCAAAGTTTTCTGATGGGGCCTCAAAATACGCATTTCAAATGAGTTCACAGGTGATACTGATGCTTCTGGTCATGTTCCCACTCTGTGAGAACCATTGGTTTAGAGTCAACTGGACAGGCTTTTTCTTTGGAGGAAAGATCAATATCATTATAAGTGATCTGTCTTTTCTCAGTAATAATTTCAATTACATAGCAAGAACTTTGGAAGAGTGAACTGTAACCCTTTAGATAATTGGAGTCTGATTATAGAAAAATCTTCTGAAAATGGGAAGCAATTGATGGGTTGTAGCAGTGAATAAAGCTCTTCAATTCATGCTTCAAGAGGCTGTTGGTGCTATCCTTATCTGTTTTTCTCTCAGCTGGAATGTTCTTTGAGATTTCAACCAAGGACCCCAGAGAGATTTTTAATCTTGAATTTGCTGATACTCAGACCATGTCATCACGGATTTTACTCTTTCCTTTGGGCTAAACAGTGCAATTACAAAGCTTACTTATAGGAAAAAGAGAAACGCTGTGGTCATGTGCCCTTTTTCATGATTCTAGAGATTGGTAAGTGGAAAGGAACTGAAATACCAACTAGATAAAAGGATTTCCAGAATATTAAGAGAAAGCCCTTATTAGACAACCTCTTTCTCAAAACTTCAATATCAAAAACTGGTAAATATGTGTCTGCTTTGGTCCAGCTCCTCGGAAGAACCCCAAATCATCTCAGACATATTTCTAAACTCAGGATGCTAGAGAGTCTTTGCAGTTTTCAGATGCAACACCTAATCCTCGCAGTGACTAAGGACTTGCCCTTGTTTGAGAGACTGTGAGAAGCCTACAGAAACTTTGAAGCCAAGATCAAGGGCTCTTTGAACAATGCCCAGGTGTTAGAGCGGACCCGGAGGTCAGCATCTCTCATAGTTCCTTCCTAAGCAAGTGTAACATCATCTTCCCACAGAGGTGCCTAAAAAGGAAGCCAGACCTGAGGGGAAAATGGAAAAACAAGGAACAGGAAAGTCCACTTGTCAGTGATCACAAGAACATTCTTTTGATAGCAATATATATATGGATAATTCTTTCCTACATAACTTAAAACTATGAGCAGGTTTCTATCCTTTTACAACTAGGGGGAAATAGGAAAGCAAATAAACTGTTTAAGATGCAAGGGGCCAGGGATGCCTGTGTGGCTCAGTTGGTTGGGCATCTGACTTTGGCTCAGGTCATGATCTCACGGTTTGTGGATTCAAGCCCCGGGTCGGGGCTCTGTGTTGACAGCTCAGAGCCCGGAGCCTGCTTCCAGTTCTGTGTCTCCATCTCTCTCTGACCCTCCCCTGTTCACACTGTCTCTCCCTCTCTCAAAAATAAATAAAAAGCATTAAAAATTTTTCAAAAAAGAAGCAAAGGTCCAAGTTTTAATGAGAAAATAACTAAAAGCTACCACCTAGAGTAAAATGTAAAAAAAACAAAAAAATGGAGGGAAGCGAGTATTGTTGCCTTATGGTTAAAACTGAAAACACTGATGTTGTGACTTGGTCAAGAGTGTTGATTAATCCTTAAAGACTTATAAAAGAATTAATAAAGGGGAAAGAATTATGCTTTACTCAGGATACAACTTGGAAAATATTAGAAACAGTGCATAAATGCTAACATAAACATGCTTTTAGGGGAGGAAAAGAAACATTTGCTTTATGCGTTAGAATGTCAAGGAGAGACCCGATTTACTCAGATCAGTGTTGCCACTCGAGATCCTTGGAACTCACCACCGTGACTCATGTTTACTAAATAAAATGGGAAGTTGAGAGGTTACAAATACCACTGTGAAAGTTTACCAAATCCTTGTGGGTTTGTTATCTGGAGTCCGACTTTGAATACATGCGTACTGTTTGAAAGACACTAACCTATTTTCAGGAGGAGAGATTTTTCATGTTTGTTTTTATTATCACCATTGACTATTAGCGTAATAGCCTTTTCATTTATGATCTTGAAAAGACTCTGGCTACTTGATAGGTGAATTGTCTCTTAACCCGTTCCAGATGACACTTCCTTAGCAGCTAGTCCTTTTCAAACAGCTCTGGGAGATAGGGGTAGCTTGAGAATGTTTCTTAACAGTGACTTCCTTTAAATGTGTTTTGCCAAAATGCTCTTTTTTTTTTTTTTATTCTGCAGGAAAACTCCTAACCCCTACGAGTTAAAAACGCTCTAAGAGTGACTTTTCTATAAAACCACTTCTAGAACAATGCATGCCTTTCTGCATTTGTGCACTTTGCACTGTTTATCTAGAGCATGCAGACCCTCACTGTTTGCTGCCAAAGCTCTGCCCAGCTTTCAAAACTCAGCCACTTTCAGAGATGGCTCTGGTGCCTGGACCTTAAATGAGCACCTAACCTGAGATGGTAGGATGCGCATGTCCTGAAAACTTGGGATTGGGACATCCTCTGTGTTGGGGTTTCACACGTAGAGACGGCACAACAGCAGGGCAGTGATGGCCAGGCTTCCTCAAGTGCAAACATATCAGGAAAAGTGACTGATAGAGAAGGGGGAGAATGAGGCCCAGCTACAGAAGCAGAAGGCTTGAAACTCTGGGTGACCAGTGAGTGACCAAGAGAGAAGTGGTTCTTTGTTCAATTCTTGGTGACCTTTCAGAGCACAGTCCGATGCCCTTGGAATTGCCTCACTTTTGCTCTGGATTTCATAAAATGTGCTCCTATACATCCATTAAAATATGTTTTGTTTAAGCTAGTGTGAGTAATTTTTGGCATGAAAGCAAATCTCTCATTGCCTATTATATATACATCCTAGTAGAAGAGGTGATTTTAATGTCTTAATAATCTGTACTTTTTCTATTACTATATTATACTATAATTATTTACTAGCTTTTTTCCCCATTAATCTATGGTACCCTAAAAAAATCAGAGACCACAGTACATTCTTCTATTGTCAGCATCTAACATAGTACCTGACCTTTAGTAGGTGTTCAGTCGATATGTGTTGAATGAACGAATAAATGTACTATTCATTCTATAAAAAATATATTTTTGAGGAATAACAATAATGGGTCTATAATTAAACATTATAAATCTAGCGACTCAGACAAGTGGCAGAAAGCTTTGGAAAGTGCTTGTTTTTCCTCTGCTCAATTTTCTTAAGTTTTGAATGCCTGTATAGTTGCTCAGTGTAGATCTTGTTGCCCCCTTTGTTGGTTTTATAGTTGAACCTTAGATATTACTGTTGTCTCCTAAACTTCCTGATAACAACCCTGTGTTACCTGTGCAGTTGGCTTCTATGAAGCATACTGCGGAAGTATTTATGGTAAAGAAATTGGAATAACAAAGATGATAAATTAGGGAAGTCTTCTCCTCCCCCCGCCCTTTCTGAAAAAAAAAAAAAAAAAAAAAAGGTCATGAGAAGAGACTGGAAATGTTTCTAATGGATGCAGTATTTGTGTGATCTTTCCTCTCCCTGTTAGGCATGGTTTGGGAGGTTCCCTGAGTCTGTGGCAGTGGGCAGACTATAGCACGATAAAAATCTCTGGTCTTTCTTAGATAAAAGCTCTGTCAATGTCCCCATCTGTCCCTTGCCCCCTTTTTACTCTCCTCCTCCTCCTCTTACTAATTATTGTAGTATAAGATGCACACAAAAAGTTGTACGTATTGTAAAGGTGAGCAGACCACACACTGTACAACCACCATCCAAGAAGCCCTCCTCACATTCCCTTCTCTTCACTGCTACTCCGTCCACAAGGGTCACCAGCATCCTTTCTCCTAACATCATGGCTGGCTTTGCCTGGTTTGGTACTTGGTAAGTGGAATTACACAGTACATACTTCGGTGCCTGGCTTTCTTTGCTCAGTGTTCTGAGGCTTACCCATGGTTTTGTGTGATTGTGCTTATTGCTACATATTGCTCCTTGTTTTAATCCAGCATAATTCATTTATCCATTTGACCCTTGATGAACATCCTGGAGCAATTATGAGTACTACAAGATGAACACGTTTACTATGTATGTTTGATGCCCGAGTTTCTTTTCACTTATCTGAAGCCTCCCAAAAGGCCAAAACACTTTGAGTCACTGTAATAACCACTGTAAAGAAGACATGCTGTTGATAGTTTTCTAGAATCCTATGAGTGAGATTCATTGCTTGAGGAAGCCTTACATCTAGTATCTGTCTTCAGGGAAAAAAAAATGTGCTGTGATCTCTGATTCTAATAGGCCACTGGAGGAGGCTGCCCCTTGAGTGTCACCCTTACAGATGATGTACAAACTGATAAGAGACAAAGGAAAGGCTTCTTGAAAAGCCAAATTATCTGTGGTTGAGAAAACAGAGATTATGACCGTTTAGGAAGAATGGGGCTTTAGATAAAGGGCTGATCTGTGGCTCTGTTCTTTTTATTACAAGAGATGAGGTTGAACTCTGCCTCCCCTCCCTGTCATGTCTCTATCCAACTCTGGCTCATGTATCAAGTGGGTTTCTGCAAAAGCAAAGAGGAATTGTTAGGTGATATCACACTTTGTTTATCGTGAATTTTTTACTCAGTCCCAAACTGGGCAGGATAAAACAAAACACCTCTTTATGGAATTAGCTTATGGGGAGAGAGTGAATTTAATAAAAACAAAAAACATTTGAAGGTAGACTCCTCTGATGTTACTCAACATGATGTATTATGGGAGGTGGTGTTAGAGTTAAGTCCTACTAGAATCTTCTGGGCAACATATTTAATATGCAGAGTCTGGGCTTCATCCCAAGTGAGGGGAGCTATGTCCTTAGGGTCCCTGTGTTTTTAAAACTGTCACTTTCTGACTCTGGGTCCCCTATTTCTTGAGTTTGGGACATAGTTTGGACACATGGTCAAGTAAGATGTTGTAGGTAGGCATCTACAATTGTCCTACCCAGTAGAAATAAATGTGAGGTATGGATGTGAGTCCTAAATTTAATTTTTAATTTTCTACTAGCCACATTACATAAAGTTAAAGAACAAACACAAATAATTTTAATATAATTTGTATAACCTAATATAGCCAAAATATTACCATTTTGTGTAATCAATACAAAAATTACTGAGATCATTTACATTATTTTATTTCCAAGTGTTTGAAATACAAGGCATATTTTACATTTACAGAAGATCTCAATTCAGACTGGTTATATTTTAAGTGCTCAATAGCCACATGTGTCTAGAGCTACCATATTGAACAGCATGGGTAATCTAGTAGAGAGGGAAAACCCACTGGACATGGTATTGCTTGGGCAGAACAAATCTTGAAGAACCAGATTATGCTTACCACGGCCCATCCAGAAGCAAGGATTTTCAATGGCATATATTCAGTGAGGAAATGTTCCTCTTGGAGCAAAAGCATTAATTCCAAGATCGGACAGAAGAAACGGGAGCCATCAAAAGGCATGGTCTGTCATCCTTGGAATTTAATGAAAACATTTATCTGTGCATTGTTTCTGGCAGGCTCAATTAGAGATCTTAAAGGCAGGGAAGTTCCCCATCTCAAAAGACCAATGAGATGCATGGACTTTGGAATGTCCACCAACCAACACTAGCTTCATAATGCACACACCAGGTGCCACACCACAAAACCAACTCTAACATGAGATTGTATACAAGATGGCCTGTACTGGAGGCACAGCCAGTGTTCAGTTGTGGAGGTGCAGAGGCCAAGAGGCCGCTCAGGAAGGCTGCCGCCAGTGGAGGCCACTGGAATGTTCTTGGAGGATGGGAAAGATGTCATCACACAGACACGGGAAGGACATTCCAAGTAGGGATTTGGCAGTGGAAGAATGTAGGAATTCTGGGGAAGGTTGTCAGGGTAGCAGAGGAACCCTGTGGGGGTCACGTGGTAATTCCCCATGGGGAGAGTCATTGTTTTCTGTCCTGAGTATTTGGCTAAAAGTGTTACATATATAGGGAGACCATTGGCCCCAGACCTGCTTTCTGCTCCTTGCCCAGTGAAATTATTAATAGTGCTCCCTTCATTCTCATGAGGATCTCCATTTAGATGTAAATCAAATGGTAATGCCAAGATGTAAGGATTTGCTCTCACAGGGTGACTCAGGAAGGTGAGGAGAGAAATTGTTGGCTTAGGCAATGAGGCCTAAAATATGCTTAAGGCTCATACAGTTATGTGCACTGGCCCTGTATCACCTAGACAAAGGAGCAGATCTTTTTATAAACACGTTCTGAAGAATAAACAATTTAACCTTTGAGAATCCATTTCCTTATCTTTAAGATGTAGATAATGATAATGTTGCAGGCTTATAGTCCCTTATCCAAAACCTCAGGGAGAGACAGATTTTGAAGTTGAGCATTTTTCAGATTTGAGATAATTTTTTTCTAGAAAGTTAATTATATACCTCCCTCCCCAGGAGAGCCAGCACCCTGTAATCATCACAGTCTATTTCTGCAGCAAATGTATGAATATTCACACAAAGTAATAAATAAGGTTTTTTGTTTTTTTTTTTAAATAGCCTCCCATCAGTTCTGGTCATGTTTTGCCACAAATAGGTTTGCCAGAAGCTTGTGGGAAAAGTTACTTTGTTTTTAGAGCTCACTGGGTATCAGAATTGTTGATCAGGGGTTGGCTGTAAAATTGCATTTCACACACACAGTGCTAAGTATATTAAGTTAGATTTTTCAGGTAAAGCGTGTAGCAGAATGTGCAAGGAATGGAAGCCACTAGCAATGATTGCTAGTAGTGTATCTTAGAGATCCCACAGAAACAAGTTGCTTAAGTTGATCTGCAGCTGCTCCCCGGTGTTGAATATCTGTCTCTTCTCAGAATCACAGACTTTCCTTGAATGATCCCAGTCTCGTGGTCCCACCACCCATCAACCGGAACAAACACTGACCCTCAGGTGGCTTCGTGAGTCCGTACTCCCTAATGTGATAAAGTGAAAATAAATAAGGCCCTATGCAAATTCGATTAAAATCCAATCAAGGAAAATAAACTGCAGACATCTGCTCTTCTCCGTCAGTTCAGTGTCATTGGAATGTTTTCTCATGGTCTTAAAAACAAGAACCAAACAAAATAGCAATTAAAAAAAAAAGAGAGACTGCTTATTTTTCTTGAGTGCCTGCCAGACTGGCATTCGAACATTTGATCCACTAAATAACTATTTGAACAAGAGCAGAGGAAAAGTAAACAGCAAGGTGAAGGGCACACAGGCTGCTTATCATCTGCCTCTTGTTTCTCATTCGGGGAATGTATTGTTGGGTGAGCTCACTTTTCTTTCAGATAATAGTAAGAGTATTTCGAGTCTCTGGAAATGGGAGTCCATTTTTGTATCCAATTTTGTCAGCCATGATCGAAAAGAAAGTTACTCTGAATGTCAAGACAAAAAAATTAACACATCATGACTCGGTCTCCCTGGGTAAAGTAAATATTGAATACGTTCGTCTGTAGTGGCATCTCTATCTAGGAGAGGCTGTGTTCTATTTCCCCAAAGTTTAGCTTGAGAGGCGTTTCTGTGTGATTGCTCCAGCCAGTGGACAAGGCAGATATCCAGTGATATATGAAAATCCCAGTCAGCCACAGTGTTGGGAAACCAGAGTGGAAACCGTGCCAAGTAGAACTTGGGAGAAATATCCAGCCTTAGTTCAGGGTGCTGTAACACACCACCGTAGCCTGGGGGGCTTAAACAAGAGACGCTTACCTTTCATAGTTCTGGAGGCTGGAAGTCGAGTCAAGGTGCCAGCATGGTTACATTCTTGATGAAGCTCCTCTTCCTGATTGGCAGATGATGGTCTTGTTGCTATGTTCCCACATGTGAAAAAGCAGAGAAGGGTTCATTCTCTTATTAGCACACTAATCCCATCAGGGGGTTGCACCTTTATGATGTAATTATGTCCTAAGGCCCCCCCACCTGCAAATAGTACCACATGCAGGCTTTGGGGTGGAGGGGAGTGGGGAGGACCAGGAGGGGATACAGACACGCAATCCATAAACACATTGAAGTTAGCCCTGACCCAAAGAGTTTATACGTAATAATGGTTCTGCCAGACTAGAAACTCCAAGCAGGCAGTCCAGTGCAGATAGGTCACTTCAGAGAGACTTAAAGATAGAGGCACACTATGGCCCTGATATGCTGCTGGTCCAGTTATATTCTCCATTCTGGACTGAATATCCACTCGGGACACACTGACCACTCAGGTCCTACTGACTGGACCAGAAATAGAGACTGGTCTGCATCCCACACAAGTTGCCTTATCCCGATGTTTCAAACTAGTGAGTGGCAGGCTAAACGCCATCGACTCTGCAAACTCCCATGAACCACACTGACGGTCTGACTACTTCAGCCGTGTGAATAGCTGAGGCACGGGCTATCCCAGACATTCCAGTGATGCCGTTGCGGGGATCAGCTCATTCTTATTTCCCGGATAACCTTATGTATGGTGTTCATCACTCGTATCCACAGATTACCTCCTTCCTCTTTTTCACTATCTCACCTCAGGATTCCAGGTAGACCTCTTGCCTGTCTAGACTAAAGTGTTCCCCCAAGGGGAAGGAATTGAATTAAGATAATTAGGAGTTTCTGGTGGCTGTCGTCTCTTTTATTTATGAGGGCCAAGATTCAACTGGGGTGGCTGAACTGAACAAAATGCATCCATTTATTTATAAGACTTATATGAGCTTCTTGGTCTGTCTCAGGGACAGATGTGGACCATTTTGTATTTTAAGTAGTTGATCATAGAACACATTAAGTGTTGTGTCTGGGAAGAATGGGATTATTCATTATGTTTATAATGAAATATAAATTAATAAAATGGTAATATTTTAATAACTTCTCGGAGGCCTTATGTTGTGCTGAGTAGAGCTAGCTGAATTTAATAACATAATATGGATAAATAAACAAATTAGAAATGCAAACCTAAAACATAAGAATTTGTTTAATAGTTGGCTTGTTCTACCCAAATTATTAAATTACTTGCCCCAGTTCACCAGCTAGCTTCTCTGTGTAAACATATTCTTTGTCAAAGCAAATGGTCTGCCAAAATAGGAATAGTTATAAATCCATTTAGCAAAAATCCCCTGTGAGCGTTTAATAACTCCTTTCTCCAGTTGTTTGTGGAAGTGGGTAGAATAACCCTCTTCTCTTTCAGTCGTCCTCAGGCAGAATTCTGACTTAATACTGAGGCTAGAAGGGAGTACATTTTGCACTCAGAGGACATCTCCTAGTGTCTGGAGACCTGTTTTTGTCTGTCACAACCAGGAAATGGGAGGAAGATGCTACAGAGACACCCTATATAACAGTTACCTGTTCCCAAGTGTGAACAGTGCTAACTAAGTTTGAGAAACTCTGTTGTAGATAATGGAACAAAACATGTAAAATTTCCACGACTGGACTATAAACCAGCATTCTGACAGTGCAGTGGCCTCCATTGAATCCATGGCCCTGTAGTAACTCTTCGTTTTTGGAGAAATGGAAGAGAGACACAAAATACAATGCCAAGAAGTAGGCTAAGGACTTAGCAAACCGTCTCTCTAATCCACATTACGCCCTCTGATTCAGGGGATGTTAATGCCCCCATTATCCAAATGAAGAAATGGAGACTCAGGAAGATTAAGAAACTTGTATGTAATTGGTAGATCCTGCTTTTGAAGATCATGTCTTTGCCTACTGCACGGTAATTGCTGTACAGTATCAGGGATGACAGAATCCTGGACTTGGCAAGATGCATGATTGGAATGCTCCAGGTCCCAAAGCAGAGAAATATTTGGATTGTCTGTGGAATCATGAGTTCTTATGTCAGTGAGAAGAAGGCAGCAGTGACGCAGTGACCAATCACTCTCTGGAATACTCAACCTAATGGCCAGCGTTGTTGAAATCATCTTGACGCCATTCTTGCATTCAGGTCGAGTATGTGTACAGACTGTTACAGTATAGGACATCAGAAAACCACTCTTAATTCTAACCCTACTTCGTGACTCTGGAATCATAACATTTAACCTATTACAGTTTAATTTTTTTAAATCTGTAAATATGATTACAGTTTCTGACTCTGTAGGTATGTGGTAGGGGCTAATAATTTGCCATTCTAACATACCCAGGTGGTAATAGTGCTGCTGTTTGGGAGACTCCACTTTGCAAACCATAGAACGTGAGGATTTAATTCTACAACACAACGTCAGTTGAGGTCCATAAAGGCCATCTATTTTTTTCCATTAGTAATTTTTGTTAATTTTACTTTATATGTATTTCCTGCCTCCTTGATGAAATTTAGTAAAATCCATTATCTCCTGAAGATATTTTGGTTTGTATGTGTAAGATGGCTTTGAATCTTTGGGCTAAGACTGATTTGTCTGCAGGATGCTGTGTATTTTACTTTCAGAGTGTTTCTCTCTCGTGTGGTTCATTACCAGCATAGAGTATCTATGGCCTCTTTGCCAGGCCACCTGCATCTTTTTCACACTGATTGAAGCTGACTATGGAGTGTCCTTGTATCATTTGTCCAATTTGCCTTCAACACGCTATGCCCAGGAGCCAAAAAGCCCAAAGTACAGAAGGCTCAGTCACACTTCAGTGCCATATATGTCTTTAGCATTACTCACCACCTGTTTTTCAGAGAGAAAACAAATTCCTCTTCTGTTTGCACCAATAATTCCTGAGTAGGGAGAGAAAGACCCACACCAGAATGACTTCCCCTTAGTAGCTTCTTTGAAAGGGTCTTACTTGATGTACCTTTTCATCATAAGAACTCCCTACTTAGACAACAGTCGTGTGTGTAAGAGAGGGAGGGCAAGGCTGAGAGATGCTAAGTCTACCCAACCCCCCGCTTTTTTTTTTTCATTCACCCATTCCTTCCAGATCCAGCGGAAGTCTTGTCAATTAGGATTTAGCCAGAAAAATAAAAGCACCATGCCAAGTTATTCAATAGAGGGAATGCAGTATAAAGAATTAGTAACATGGTATTAGAAAAAGCTGAAAAGGTACAGGGAAAAGAAAAGAAGCCCAAAAAAGAGCTATTCCTAGAAGCTGCCTTCAACTTCGGGGCTGAGGGACATGTGGTATAATCATGGGTTGGAGCCACTTGGTAGCAGCTGGAACCGTGGTGGACAAGCATGATGGGAGCTGAAACAATAGTGAGGTCACAGGGACTACTGCTCAGAGAACAAATTCACTGCTAAAGAATGGGAGGAGAACTATCCTATTTCTCTTTGTTTTACCTTCCTTCCTATCATCCACTGTGAGTACTTGCCATTGGCCCAACCTAGGTGGAAGAGGGGTCTGGGAAGTGTAGTTTGCAGGTTCAGCCCTCTTTGATGCAAAGCAAGGGGAGGACCGTGATCTAAATGCCAACAGGTAAGTGTCACAACATCCCACTCCATCAGCCTTGTAGGGACCCCAAGTTAAAGAAGCATTTCTTCACTCACTTTTTTCATTGTTTTGTCTAAGTGTATTAGCTTTAAGCTGATAATTCCGTATTCAGAAGAGGTTGGGATGGGAAAATGCTTAGAGCATTAGAATGTTTCAGCATTTCAGAAATGTTTTACACTCAGCCACCCAAGACCAAATCTAGTGCTAAACTTGGAGGGGTTTTTTTTGTTTTTTTTTGTTTTGTTTTGTTTTTTTTGGAGTTTTTCATGGTGAGCTGGTCTTTGATGTGGAGACTTATAGCAGTTCCTGTGAAAGGTGCCACTTGGATACCAATTATGTTGTCATTGCTGTTATTACGTTAGAAGAAGGAGTCAATTTGCCTTTTGTTTGCCCTAAGAAGTGCCAGCCAGGTCAAGTGGGTCACCACTTTGTGTTAGTTTGTTTGAAAAAGGCACAATGAGACTTTTCATGATGTGAAACAATGAGCGCTTCTAATTTCAGCATCACATTGTCCTAAGATGTCTGTGCCTGTCAAGGGTCATGTCATTTAGGCATTTAAGGCTAGCTTGCAGCTTTAGAAAGGGCTGGGCAATCTTCTTCATTTGTATGAAGATACATTAAAAGCAAGAAGGTCAAGGGGACAACTGTCCCTTGTTTGTGTTCTGGCAGGTCCTAGAGTCATCCACTTTGGAGCAAGTTAAGGACAAGCCAACCCAGTTTCTTTGTTTTATGGGCAATCCCTGGCAGCATAATGGTAAATGGATGGAAAAATGTCATTGCAAAAACAAAAGAATAAGAGTTGAATCTCAGGTTGTTGAATTGTAACTTTGTTTTAAGATGAAAGCTATAGCTGGAACTTTTGTTCTTGTTTGTATGTCCATGCTCATCTAGGTCAAAGGCCCACTTTTTATTCTCAACATAACATTTTTAAGAGACCCTATTTGGCAGATTTGGAGGAAGGTTATTTTAAGTTGAGATAACCTGCAATTTGGAGAATGTGCTGTTAGAATAAGAAAACACATACACTCACAGGTCCTAAAGTCAAGTACAAACTCTTGATGCCTTGAATTCAGAATCTAGCATTGCATTTTACATGTCATTTAGAGAGAACAAGTTCTTGTATTTGAACCTTGATTCCATAAAGATGCAGAAGGCATTATTCTGCTTTTTTTCATCTTTTGTGTTTTCTTACCTTGAATGGGCTGTCAGGCTCTGCATGGTTTGGGTCCAAGGCTCCACACTGCTCAAAGTATACTGTCCTTGGCTAGGTCACTTAGGATGTAGGCTTGATGCCAAAAGACCTGTTGTCTCTGCTGGATCATGAGTAGTCACCTTGGATTTGGGCTTCTGCGTCTTTTGGAGAATTCTTTATCTTAAAAAATTTTTTTTTTCCATATGCATTTGAATCTGTGGAACTACCTTCACTAATGTGAGTCTCATTTTTACTAGTAGTGATCCTGTAAGCTTAAAATGTTCTCCTTTGGAAATGTTTGGAAAATAACTGACTGGTTCACAGGAGAGTACAAATTAAAAGGCTTCATTCTGGAGAAAATCTCAGTTCCCCCAGTAGTTCTTGAATTTGGGGTGGCGGGCGGTCAGAGTGACCATTTTGATGTAGACATCTCTGGTTGCCTAACACCTCGCTGGCTATGACTTAGCTGTATTAGACCTAATGCACAGTTCGTTATATGAGCAGTAAAGCTCCTACTTCGTCTATTTAGGCCTTTACTATCATTTGTTCATTAACCCACACATTCTTCTGCTTATTTATGCACTAATTCATTTAACAAGTATTCATTGAACCCCATTAATTGTCAATTTCTCAAAGATTGGGGCTGGACTTCCAGTATACTTTGCTTTTCAAACAAAGAGTACCAGCCCTCATGAAGCTGACAGTACAGATGAATTTTTGAAAATAATTACACGTATAAGTGTAAGACTATAGCTGTGATGAGTTCACCAAAAATATCTTTGTAATTCTATGAAAACCTATAATGGAGGACTGTGACCTACCCAAAGAAGTGAAAGACGTGTTTTAGATAAAACATCATTCTGCTTCTCCTTTTTTTTTTTTTTTAACCTAGTGCAAGGACTTGCAGTGGGAAGTCACATGTTTATGTCAACTCCAAGAAAACCAGTGGATACAGCATCAAGGATGAGACAGATGGCAGGTGATTCCGTAAAGAAAGGCACATGTGTGACTACGAGGACAGTGTAGGCTATTTTGAGGATTTTGGCTATTTATCCTAAGATGAACTGGAGATCATTGTGTGGCTTTAGCCAGGGTGGTGGTGGAAGTGGGCAGAGGTGGAGGGAGTGGAGGGTGAGCAGTTAGTTTAGTGTGGGGATAAGCAATCAAAACCGTGTCATGTTCAGACCTATGTTCCAAAGGGTTATTCTCATTGTAGTATAGCCTGGATGCACCAGTGTGAAAGCTGGAGCAGTAGTAGTGGATGATAACTTGAAGTGGGTTAAATAAATCATGGATTAAATATGGCAAAGTAGGAAGGGGATAAAGTTAAGGATGGCTGTTGGGGTGTAGTTTGCATAACTGAGTGCCACATGGTGCCATTAACTAGGGCCAGCACTGGAAAGGGGCTGGAACTGTCTTGCTTTTCTGCCTCCCCTTTATTCATACAGCGTGCTCAACATAGCAGCATATACATTGATTTTTTTTCATTACGGAACATTACAAATGTAAGTGCGATGACCATTAACATACCACACAATTTAGACTAACTTGTTCCACTGGCGTTACTGCTGCTGCTAGAAAAGAGTTCAATTATTAAAACCAATCTGAGTAATGTAGTGCAAAGAGCATGGACTTTGTAATTAGATATACCCGGTTCAGAGTCTTGGTTTACCACCTCTTAATTTTGAAAGAATGGACAACTTTTTCAGTCTCTCAACTTAGGCACTATTGACATTTTGAGCAGGATAATTTTTGAATGTAGGGGGTGCCCTATGTATTTTAGGATGTTATACAATATTCCTACCTTCTAACCACAAGATACTGGTGGCCCTGCCCCCTTGTGAGAACAATAAAAATGTCTCCAGATGTTGTCAAATGGACCCCAAGAGGCAAAATTTCCTTGAGTTGAGAACTCCTTTGCCTTGAGTCATAACTAGGTTGTTTGTAGAACAACTCTGATCTACATACCTTTATTGACTGATACTTAGTATATGCAAAATTAGAAATATACAATTAGATAGAAAAGTGAATATTTAGAATAATCAATCATAACATAAATTTTAAAATCTGACAATATCATTAACAACAAATTATCAAAATATTGTCCTTTTGTTGGGCCTGTTACCAGGGATGCACAGGTGAAGAGCCCTGAAAATCCGTGACCAAATGGAAGGGAGGCCCCACATAGAATGCATCAGCGGGCCTGTTTGGCTCAGTCGGTAGAGCGTGCAATGCTTGATCTCAGGGTCGTGACTTTAAGCCCCATGTTGGGTGTAGAGCTTATGAGGAAGGAAGGGAGGAAGGAAGGAAGGAAGGAAGAACGAATAACATTTGAAAGATAGAACTGGAATTAGAACAAAAGTTATGGACTCCAGGGTTCTCCTTGCAAGATCCACTCTTGAATTTACTTTGAGGTAAAAATGCTCTTCTATTCTTGTTCCTCCATACTATGTGCTACAAACATCCACAACAGAGGTCTTTTCGTTATTACAAGTAGTTATTATATGTACAAGAGTAGACAACTTCTGTTATCCAATCTGTCTTTGAGAAAGAACCTTTTGTTACTTTTTCTACTTCACTGTCAAGGGACAGTGTAGGCTGCCCTTAAAAGCCTGTTGATTGGAAGATTGACAGTTCATTGAGTAAGCAAGGACCAGCCTGCAAGCAATATGGGCCTCCCTCTAAAATTCAACACTGCTCTTATCATTTTGGAAACAATTTCTTCTATGACCTCTTTGGGGGATTTATTAAAGACATAATTGCCTGTTATGAAGTCTATTGAATTAGCACCGGTATCTATAGATTTATTAAGAGATTATGGCTTCAAGATCCAGGCAGCTACTGACTACTAAGTGAATGAAGGGGAGTAGATTTTACCACCCCAAAATATATCTCCTTGGCATCAGTATTGTTTTGAGATAAAGCCAGCCCAAACACAGCAGATTCTGGAAAAGCTCTTTCCTTGCCCCTCAACTGCTCATATTTACATTGGAAAGGGGACCTGTACCAGGAATATAGCTATACCTGAAGATAGCTTTTTACCAAAGAAACTTCATCACAGGGAGCCTTTATTTTCCAAATGTCTCCACTCTCACCTCCCAGTGAATGGTCATTGTGTCTCCAGACTTCCCCCCTTTTCTTTAGATCAGCATGGAGCCTAGCTACCCTTTGGGCCTCAGACTTTTTTGGGGCTCCCATTTACAAAATTTGATATTCTCTTGTTAATCTGCCTTAAGTAAATTTAACTATTAGACCAGCCAAAGAACCTAGAAGGGAAGGAAGAAAAGTTTTTCTTTCCCTACCACTGGTGACCACAAAGGGGACACTCTTGCTCCTGGGGCTATTGCAGTTGAGAAACCCTTGAACTTCAGACAAAAACCCAGCAAAAAATAAAACTTCTTGTCATATCAGTCTCCAAATCTCTGGCTGCAGAGTCCACTGGAAAGGAGGTTGGTCCCTTTTTGTTTTCTTTAAATTTAGATTAACAGGAAGAAATATTTCTGGAACTAGATCCTTGAGCATAACAACTCCTGTAAATATTTGTTAGGAGTCCTCTTGGTTTTTATTGATCTTTTTCCTTCCAGACATTGTCTCTGTTTTGTCTCTGTTGTGTCATTTGTCATAAGGGAAAAACCATAAGGTAGAAAGCAGCCTTAGGCCCTAGAAGCCTGCTGTTGAGCTGTTGAGTTTATGGAACTTACCAGACTCCTGTCTGTTCAGTTCCATGCTGTGAGTTAACGTGCATACGAGAGGTAAAGGCTGTTGCTAAGAAACATCTTGGAAGCCAAAGCTGCAAAAGGTGGGCATGGTTTGAACATTAAAGATTGTTAGAGTCCTTGCCACCTAACTGAAAGACAGCTTCCATGTTACAGGTTGATCATGGGTTAGATTGACACTTGGTCATTTGCCAACGTCAAGAAAACTGTGCAGGGGCACCTGGGTGGCTTAGTTACTTAAGTGTCTGACGTTGGCTCAGGTCATGATCTCATGGTTCGGGGGTTTGAAGCCCAGGTTGAGCTCTGTGCTGACAGCTCAGAGCCTGGAGCCTGCTCTGGATATTGTTTCCCTCTCTCTCTCTGTTCCTCCCCTGCTTGCTCGTTCGCTCTCTCTCAAAAATAAACATTAAAAAATTAAAAAAAAACCTGTGCAATAAGATATTCTATAAACCACACAATACCCAACCCAGAAACATGTTCATCTTAGTTATTAGTTTGGTTCTGAGACACTCAAGGCTGAGCTAAAGCTGTTAATGTGGGTATGAGAAAAATAGGGATGAGATTTCCTTTATTTTGTTCTGTCTTGAGAGCTTGTCTTTGTGACCCGAGAATATTCTCTGGTCTCCACCAGCAGGAAGGTAAGCATACTGGTGTGCGTCCTGGTGGCCACTCAAACAGACTGGGGTTCTGAGACATGAAGACACAAGCAGTACTGTTATTGTTGAAATATTACAGCTCTTAGGAGAGTGCCGGAGTCCAGCTCCTGCAGGTCCAGGGTTCCCCCAAAGGATGACGGTGTAGGCCAAAGAGAGAGTGAGTGAGCCTTGCGTTTCATTCTGATCCCCAGACAGGCACCGCTGCCCATCTGGCAGGCGTCTTGCCCTTGTCTGGTTCTCAAGCTTTGTTTATGGCAAAAGGTACAAGGACAAGAAAAGGCAGTAAATGATTTCCCATAGATAAGTTTTACAATTTTAGCCACAGGCACTTATGGTGTCATAGGTATTTTTACAAAACCTCAGGTCTAGCCTCAAAAAAACAACCTTTAACCAAGAGGCAAACAGCCTTGTTTAGTAAAGGTCAGTTTTTTATGAGTAAGGGTTATTAGGCTGTTTACAACTCTAAGAGAAAGTTCCCAGAAAACAGGTTCTCAGGAGATATGCTTGCTCTCACAATCCCAGAGATGACTGATACATTTTATCGCAGTAATGACTGTCACAAAGGCATTCAGGCCCAGAAGGTATTCAGTCATCAGTATTGCTTAGGGAAAAATTATGTGTTGCATTGCGGTGTATCTAGTTTACTTATCTTTTCCCTGACCAGGTGCAGTCACGCCTCAGGGACAGGGCAGGGGGACTGGCAGCTCCTGATACTAATCAGCAAAGCGCTCTGAGGTTAGGTGCCCAAGCAGAAATGAAAGTTTCAAGAGGGTAGATTTTGGGGGCTGTCTGGGTGCAAGAGATGGTGCAAACTTGCCGTACCCTCACCAGGAATTTTCACTCTACCCGTGAGTTCAAATAGCTCCCAAGAGTAGAGTTTGTCATAGGGGGTCTTAGTCTCTAAGAGTCTTTTCTCATTTCAACCTTTATGTCTCATTAGTGCTGGGCAGTCCCATCCCACTAGTGCTTGTCTGGGCGTCACAGGTTAGCAGGCTCTGCCTGGAGAAGTCTCCTATTCTGGGGGTAAACTGGAGACTCCATTTTCACCACACTGTTCATACTGCCCGCAGTAGCAAAGGCTTTCTTGGGCTATTTCAGGGAGTGGGGTTTTTTTTAGATCTTCTAAGGGCTGCATCTGTTTTGGGATGCTTCCTGCATCCATGGGTAAGCCATAAAAAGGCTTACTGGTTTGAGTCACTATTGAGATAATTATAAGATCCTGTTGACTAATGGCCAGATGATGGATCCTTTGAATTGGAGAGGCTTCTATATTTGAAAAATCTCTTAGAGATCTAAACAATTGCCTTATTGGCACCTACAGAGAAGTCAGTTTAAAAAGAGGACATGAAGTTAGTGTGGCAGCTAGTCTTAGGGACTCTCGTAAGAAGATGAAGTGACAGCGCTCTTTTGCCTCTGAGAAGATTCTAGACATGTAGAAAGACTAGTGGTCCTTCACATCTCATAGGCACCTTGATTGGCTGCTAAGGGGTGTTCTTCCCACCTGTAATTAAACTGTCATGATTAGATCAGCCAGAGAGTCGCCTGAGGAAAATGCCCCTTCACAGAAATGGTTGACCATAATTTCTCCTAGGCTCTTCTACACATGATCAGCTGAAGGCCAGTGTTCAACAGTTGATAGAAGAGACAGTAGAGGTTTTTAAGGTAAATTGGTCCAAGGTTGAACTTTGTACTCAGAAGGCCTTTTTTTGGTACACTTGACACAGATTTTTTTCCCCTCAAGGATATAGTGTATTAAACCATGAAGCTCCAGAAAACTTTTGATTTCTGTCTTAGTTGGAAATCTCCCACATAAAAAGAAGCAAGTAGGAAAAGGTAGGTCACTCAGGCTACAGTCCAGTTCTTTGGGGAATTGGAAATAGCGTCTTTGTCTTGCAAATTTCTACAAAACCTTAAACATGGCTCTAGTAGCAATTCAAATCCCAACTATCTTTAACAATCTCTAAAGCTTCCCAACTCATCTCAGAATGCTTGTAGACCTTGTCAGAGATCCGAATGTTAGAAGCAGAATCGTCTTGCGCTTAAGGAAAGGAAAAAGTTAAACAGTAACTATTCTAGGAGTCCCTGGGTGGCTCAGTGGCTTAAGCAACTGATTTCAGCTCAGGTCAGGATCTCACAGTCTGTGACTTGGAGCCCTAATTGGGCTCTGTGCAGACAGAGAGGAGCCTGGAGCCTGCTTTGGATTCGGTATCTCCCTCTCTCTCAGCCCCACCCCACCTCTTGCTTGCTCGCTAGCTCATTCTCTCTCTCCCTCCCTGCCTCCCTCCCTCTCTCTCTCTCTCTCTCTCTCTCTCTCTCTCTCTCTCTCTCTCAAAAATAAACATTAAAAAATTATAAATGTTATTCTAGACCTCTAACAACAGGCAAATACACCCCAAAACTCCTTGGAGAAAACTTGGATATTTTCTCTGTGTCTTTGTGGTGAACATTTTCTAACGGCATCTTGTTTAGCAATTAAGAGCTATTCTTTGAAATGCAAACTTTAAGGGGCTATTTCTCCTCGGTGGGAGTTCAGGAACAGTATTTGGAAATTGGGCTAATGAAAAGCCTTAGATGACTTTGCCACAAATACTAATAAAAAAAAAAAAGCTGTAGCTATCCAAGCAGGTAAGCTTAATTTAGTCCACAAAACACAATTTGGAATCAATTGGTCTTTTATAACGTAGTGAGTTTTGCATAATCATACCTGTGTCACGGCTAAAATTTTAAGACAAAATCTGTATTTGTGTCTGTATGTTTGTATGTCCATAGGTGCATTTTATAGACTTGTGATTT
Source organism: Suricata suricatta (assembly GCF_006229205.1). Taxonomy (NCBI): domain Eukaryota; kingdom Metazoa; phylum Chordata; class Mammalia; order Carnivora; family Herpestidae; genus Suricata; species Suricata suricatta. The sequence continues at coordinate 134,244,544 of NC_043704.1, forward strand.
TTTTTTTAACCTCCCGATGGTATTGCTAAAATTAACTTGTAAAGCACCCTTTTGATTGGCTTAAAACTGAGCACTTATAAATGAAGTATTCCCAAAGTTCTCAAAACTATAACAGAAACGAATCCAGGTGTATTTCAGGTTCACATGATCTGGACAAATATTTGGTATTGAAGCTACTTTAAGTTCACTGGTTTAATTAAAATAGTCCTCTTTTTAGAGTTATTGAACATAATGCAGACATGCTTTTATTCTGCCTGGTTTGCTAGTTAACTAAGATCATGTTAAATCTCTTACAAATATTTCTCAGCAAGAATTTGGAATGATAGCTGACTTTGTTTACTGTTTCATGAAGTGGTCACAAGTGATTGTTGGAAGCAAATTATTTAGATAGATGTAAGTGGGATAAAGGTTTTTAGGTAAACCCTTTAGCAGTATTTCTATTTTATGGGACATGTACTTAAAAATAGCTTCCAAAATCTTTTTGGTAACTAGAAACGTTAGGGTTTTGCTGGGTTCTCTGATGAAATTAACACAAGCATGTTTACAAAACTCTATCTGTTGAGAGAGTTGGTTACCATAGAAATGACCTTTCATTATATATAAAAGAAATGGTGCTCATAGAGTTTTCTCCTTCAGGAGAACGTTCTCCTTTTGGAACACTGGGATTTATGATAGCCTAGTGTATTGAAAATTTGTTTTGGCTTAATAGGACTCAGAGTGACCTTAACCTCCACTGTGATTTTAATTTCAAATAACAATAATAATAGCACCTGTGTTTGTTTCCTAGGGGGGCTACACAAAACACTGCAGACTGTGTGGTTTAAGCAACAGAAATTTATTTTCTCACAATTCTGGTGGCTGGGAGTCCAAGATTAAGGTGGCAGCAGGGTTGGTCTCTCTTTGGTCTCTCTCTTTGGCTTGCAGATAACGACCCTTTTGCTGCCTATTCACACAGTGGTCTATGCATGCATACCTGTGGTGTCTGTATTGTAATCTCTTCCGCCAATGAAGACTTCCATCAGATTGGATTAAGACCCATCTGTTTAATTTAATTGCCCCTTTAAAGGCTCCATCTCCAAATATAGTCATATTTTGAGGTGTTAGGGTTCAGGGCTTCAGCATATAGATTTGAGGAGACACGATTCAGCCCATAACAGCAACCCTTTATATTTGGAAGAAAACTTACATTTATAAAACATTTTAATGTATTATATAATGAGAGTAAACATCCTTAAACTTTCAGTAATGGTGACAAGAAGTAATTACATTTTCCGTGCGTTGCCTGGGAAATACAAATGATTCAAATCCATGGTTTAATAGAATGTAGGCCTAAAGCATATGTAATGGAGCTTACCTGTTAAATGTAGTATAGTCACCCATTAGTTCATTTCTGTGAACCCCATATAGTTGCCTGTTTTGTTGAACACAAATTTTTCAGGATGAAGAAAGACTTTGTGTTGCTATGTGTGAGAGATTTTGGCAGTGACATATGAGCAACTAACTTAATAACAATATTAAAAAGGCAAGACTCTGAGCTGTTTAGGGTAAGCTAAAAGCTTATTGTGTGCCTGACTTTAAGGACAGATACCCCTTACAATCTGAACTCTTTGTGAATATTTGAGATAATAACTTGCAAAAAATTTTTACTGGGAATTCACTCACCACACGAAATAATGTCTTGTAACAAATGTGCCTGTGTATACTATTAAAATCACTAAGTTACACATGAGTTCCAGATGAGAGAATATAGAGTGCATTGAAGTCTTAATTTAGGTGTTTTTCCAGAAGTATTTAGTACCTTACTCTTGTTCAAATGTAGTGTATGTTGTAACTATTGTTCTCTACTATTCATGTGACGGTATCTTCTGAGCATGTAAATGCTCTAAAAGAAAGTAGGTAGGCCTAAGAGACCTAGATTATCCCATAGATTAAAAGGAAAGTCGATAGTAAGAGCTATTGGGAGAAGTCTGAACCTAAAAGTGATCGAACCTTAATGAAAAATCTTTGGTCTTGCTAAGGGGTTGGGATTTAGCAAAATGAACAGTGAAAATGGCAAAGAACCATAAACATCAAATAGTGAAGGAATTACTCTTTAGAAAATCAGTTTGATCATCGTTGCTCTGAGGAACATGAAGAACAACTTGATGCAACTGTAAGGTTTCAAAATAAATTCTAGAAAGTTTATACAAAATAGTTGTTGTTGCAAGTGAGTCTGATCGTGTACTGAGTAAAAACAACACATCCAAAGGTTGCAATTACTGTGTATTATCAGGAGCAAATGGAGCCCAAACGTGTAGACATTTTGAAGGTTTGTTGGTGTCTTTGGCCCGTGGCTTTAGTCAAAGATTCATGGCATTTACTTCGAGTCCCAAGAACCAAGGATAGAAGATTGCCTCTTGTCCCTTAGATTCAGAAAGTTGGCAATACTGAGCCCTTGAGCAATTCCCTTTGCCTCAACCGGCAACCCCCACCAAACAGCAAATGTGACCACAGATGCCAAGCTCTGCTTCTTGCTGCCAAATTTTACCAGAGAAACTCTTCCATTTATAGGTAACCATTAAAGAGTGCTTTACAAAGGGTGATTTTCAACTATGAGTTACCTGTAACCTTATCTCACCATCTGTATTATAGTACATTTCCACTGAAGTATCGATAGAAAATACACACAATGCTGTGCAGTACCCAGTTGTCTTGGTGCTAAACAATTAGGAATTGATAACTTATTTCTGCATCATCAGTGTTAAAAGATCATATTTTGGATGGATGGATGGGTCGATGATTGCATGATAAAAGAAATAGCCCTTTGTAAAGTCCCAGGCAACTTCTAGGCTGCCTGGGAACATGATCATTGTGTAAAATTTTCTTTCTGTGAAGAAATGTATTTGGAGTTACAAATAACTTTGACATAAACTTTTGGAACACAAAAGTGGTGTCCTGCCCTATTCCATATCAGAATCTTCCCACTAGAGTTTTCTAGGATTCCCTTGTTGAGACCTGACTTATGTTTTCTGTTCCTATCTGATTTGTAATTACTCATTTCAGTGCCTTACACTTCAGATACAGACATAGTTGTACTATCTAGCCGAAACTACGTCTTTTGGGACTGTTGCTAATGTGCTACCCCACATGCCAAAAGATCTAATAGTAGTAGTCTAAGAGAAGAGTCATAGGCAATTATGTGTTGCACAGATGGCTTTGAAAGATGACAGCAGAGCCTTATTCTACTCCCCAGACTTAGGGCTGTAGCCATAGCACAAGTTGCTATCACTCCTGTCTACAATGCAGACACATAGCCCCTTCTCACTATAATGAGGAAAGCTTATAATGAGGCTTCTCCTTTGCCCCTGGTGCCAACGTTATGGTGGGTATCACTTCATTTCCATGTACTCTGTCCTCTGGAGAATTTTTCTGGTGCAGCCTAACTAGGAGGATGCCTTCTCATTAATGTCATTGCTACATCTGGTAAATTCTTTTCTTCCTGTTAGGGTTGAAGGTAGAGAGTGTCACTTACATGTACGGTACAGTAAAAACCATTCTCAAAGCTTTCTTGGAAAGGCTAATATACTATCTCAGGACAGTATGCAGGACTGTTGACTTCTATTCATTTATTTATTTATTTGGTTTCTTGGAATGGAAAGGTCTCAGATGTGGGTGCTTACCAAGGTGGTAACAAAATTAAGTACTTTGAGGATGTGCTCCAGTTTTATTTTCTTATTTGCCTTTCTCTTTTCCTTTTACGGCCTTGGAAATTATTTTCATTTTATATTACCTGTGCAAAATTGTGGGTTTCTATCCATTTCATTTGTTGATCGTTTCTATGGACAAGAATCTTGAGAAGTGAATAGAAATTTATAGGTTTTATATAGTAGAAGAGGAAGTAAGGATAAATTGAACACAAATAGTTTTTTACAGCCTCACCATATATTTTGAGTCTGTCCATCCAAAACAAACTTAGAAATCTCTGTAGATATGATGAATTCAGCAATGATTACCAACAATTACTAACATCACAACAAGGAAAGCAGCCAGACAGTATGGACCTCTGGGTAAAAGAACACAAAACATTTTTTCCCAAAAAACTAGATCTGAATTTGTTCAAACTACATTTAACTAGCATTTTCTAGGAAATGCAAGGACAAAGGGACATATTAACACCACAGGAATGCAATTGGCAAAATCCACAACTTGTTTATTCAACAAATAAATTGCAAGGAGGAACAAAAAAGAAGTTGGAAGGGATTTCCCTCAACTATTTAATGTTTTTAAAGTTTTTATAAAATGTTTATCCATTGTTGAGAGAGAGTGAGAGCATGCGAGTGAGGGAGCAGGGGAGGGGCAGAGAGAGAGACACAGAAGCTGAAGCAGGCTCCAGGTTCTGAGCTCTTAGCACAGAACCTGATGCGGGGCTCAAACTCATGAACCATAAGATCTTGACCTGAGCCAAAGTTATACGCTTAACTGACTGAACCACCCAGGTGCCCCTGGAATATCTATGGATTTAAAGAGACTTAAACTCATTACTTATTCAACTGAAGAAGAAGTGCAGTGTTAGAAAGTCTACAGCCAAGGTCATACAGCTACCAGAACCCTAACTGCCATAGCTCTTGTTTTCTGGTGCCATATGGCTTACTAACAGCATGAAGTATTAAAAAATATACACATAAGCCATGATATCAGCCTTAAATAGAGCTCTAATAGGAATTCAGGAATAAAATTCTGCTGGGTTACATAAGTAGGTCCTAGTACTTATTTATCTTAATAAGTTGTGATTTTATTATTGGTCATATGTAACAACTATTACATCCTATAGTCCACATTTGAGAAAAAGGAACTCAAGTCAAATGGAAACAAAACCTCTCAGAATACTTTCCCTTAAAGATTAAATTTACTCTTTGCAGGTGCATGACATTAACTAGAGAGGATATACATGTAATGCTGAATTTGCCTTTGAGCCAAATAAATAGCAGATCATAACCAAAGCCAAAATAACTTCATTTGATTAGCACTCTAGTTCATGAGCTAGAATTAATATAGACCAGAACTTTCTTAATCCCTTTTCAGATACATATTTGAAAGTTGATGTCATAGTTTACTGTATAAGGAGCCAGATTTTCTCTGCATTTAGGATGGAAACGTCTTCTGCAAGGTCTCATTCCTTATACCTTTCATGGGAGCGAGCAACACAAGGGCAGTCTGACAACACAACATACTCAAGGGACGATTCTGTATGGAAATCTTTTTTCTTCTCCTCCTCCTTCAAATATATTTCTGCATTTATACTTACCCCATGTGTAAACTGGAAAGATTCAAGACATGAGAAGATTGAAAGTCTGACTGGAGGAAAGACTTTTCAGTGCTCTAGCATAGGCAGAAAAGAAGATATATTTCACAAATTTGTAAAAGTTAGGACAGAATTTTTTTTCACCACTGCTCTCCCATTGTTGATATTCTTTCTTTCCTTGACTTTTGAACTTGATTAAATATCCCTGACTATATTCCAGTCAAATATTGAAAAGAGAATGATGATACCAGTGGAGTAGTTCAGACATTGGGCATATTTGTCAGCTGTGTTGTAAAAGAGGGAACTGCTGTTAGGTAGCACGTAGCCTCTGGAATATAAAGATACAATTCATTTGTTGAACAATGTGATTGGTTACCTTAAAATATTTTGGTTTTATCATCAGGAAATCTCATATCACTAAATAGAAAATCTGGCATGATTTCTGAAATAAGCAAATACATTTTAAAAAATTTAAGTTTATATCTGAGAGACAGAGAGGTAGAACACAAGTGGGAGAGAGAGGGAGTTTTTAAAAAAGTTTATATTTGAGAGAGAGAGGTAGAGCACAAGTATAAAGTAAGCAAATAAATTTTGAGCACATACTGTGTGTAATACATAGGGCTGTATGTACCTTTTGGTGATAGACCAAAGTGAGTAAGACAGTGTTGCCAGTAAATATATCCTTACACCGTTTATAAAGGATTAAATGGATTAGAAGAAAATTTATTCTCTCAATTTCTCTTGGAATTCTGAGCATTTTACCTGACACAGAGTGTCATAGAATTAGGATTCCTAGGACTTGACATATTCTCATCTCACCTGAGATGTATGGCTACAATAATTTCAGATTCATGATAAAACACATGATCTGACAACAAAATACAATGTTTGAAATCAGAACTTATTTTTTTGAAGAAAACCCTAGTTTAATTCAGTCCACTTGCTTATTATAAATTTTCTACCTTTGTGACTTTGGGACAGTTTAGAAAAAAGAAGCATGTCAAGGATGAGACAGGGAGACTGAGATCTGAAGATTTCAATATTGTGTCGAGGGAACCAATCAAGTATTTTCTTTTTTTTTAATGTTTATTTTTGAGGGGAGAGAAAGAGTGAGCGAGCACAGGGGAGGAGCAGAGAGGGGGTGGGAGTGGGGGGGAAACATAGAATCCACAGCAGGTTCTAGGCTCTGAGCTGTCAGCACAGAGCCCTATGAGAGCTAGAGAGAGAGAGAGAGAGCACGTGCGAGCAGGAGAGGGACAGAGAGAGAGAGGGAGACAGAAGATAGGAAGTGGGCTCTGTACTGACACTAAAGAGCCCTATGTGGGGCTCAAACTCAAAAACCATGAGATCATGACCTAAGCCAAAGTTGGATGCTTACCCAACTGAGCCACCCAGGCGCCCCAGGAATATTTTCTGATTGGACTGTGATATCTGTACGAAGTCAACTAAAGTGTATGTATTATCCTTCCAGAAAGTGATGATCAAAATTCTCATTGGACAAAAGTGAACGTATCTGTTGGCTTTACATCACAGTTGGATGGGATTCTGGGTCTCCCTCCCTTCTTACTTAAGTAGCCAGGTTCTCAAACACTAGCTTGCATTACACTATATATATATATATATATATATAGTATACTATTATAGTATACTATATATATACATTATACTATATATATATATATATAATGTATAGCTTACTTACATTATAGTAAGAGCTCATTTCATAGCTAAGTCATCTATGGTGAGTATTTTTCTTCCAGCTTGCCTTTTGTGCTGACCTCTGACCTCTGTTTATACCTCAGGTCTCACCTCTGCAAAGTGACCAGAATCCTGAATTTCTGAGGTTGCAGGTCAAATCTTAAGGAAAATACAGTTTCTCTGAACCATTCAAGCCTAAATACGGCATACAGTGGGGAGACGAAGGTCAGAATAAAAAAAAAATTAAGAAGGAAATGAAGTATTCAGTTATAATACAAGAGAGCTCCAAAATGCCACTGGATTCACTCCCTTTGTTACAAAGGTCATTATCACTTCGATGGCATTTCCACTAACTGAGGGTTTGCAAGCATTTTCCACCCTGCAATGGAGAGCTCGCACAATGGGAACCAGCGGGTTTGTTGCCCTATAATCACGCAGTGAGAGTTGATTGAGTTGTTGCCAAGTGTTCCTAATTCCATGCAAGGGAAGTAAACATGATGTTTGCATAAATTTGGAAACCACATACTACAGGAGTATATAAGAATAAGTAGAATGAGTGTAAGTGAATCAGTTAAGTCTAAAACTCTTTAAAGAGTCTCAGGTGTCTTAAGCCTCTGTTCTGTGATTTGTTAGGCATTTAGTAGGATGAAAAGCCAGAGTCCTTCTGCAAGGAAAATCACAGGAACAGATCATGAAAAATGAACTATAATAACTTATTCATTCCGGGAGAGAAGAGTGCCTAAGATTCGCTGAAAAATATATGGAGAAAATTATTCTTCCTTGGAGGAGGGATGATATCAGAGAAAGCGACATCTGAATTAGACAAGGAAGATGTATAAGATCGACAGGAATGTTAGCATAAAGCTGTGTGCCTTCAAAGAAACTGATGTGAACACATCGGGGAGGGTCTTACATACATTTACTTCTCATATTAATGTTGGGTCCATTCAGCACATCCACCTTTCAAAAGGCTTTCACATGGACCACCTCATTTGTTTCTGTACACAGCTCTGGGGAGGCGGCCATGTGGCATTTTGTCATCACAGATGACCATCAGTGGTATTTTATAGATGAAAAAAACTGGCGTGCAGGGAGGGTTTGTGATTGCTCACAAGATTTTAGTAAGCGAGCAGAGAAGGGGGACTAGAAACAGAGCTTTTTGCCATGCTGATGTTAGATTTTTTTTTCCTACACTCCACCCACGGTATTTGTATATTCCTCCAGGAAGTGTGAGATACAGTTAATGACAATTGCAGCTGATCTCATTCACATACTACAGAGTGAAGCAGAAAAGAAGTCAAGTAGAAGTGTATTTCATTCCTATTGAGAGTAATTAGAAGGGAACATAACTTGGTAGCCATCAATATAAAACAATTGATTCTAGACACAGTGTTAGACAACAGGTAGCTTTCCTGTCTTGTGTGTGTGTGTGCGTGTGTGTGTGTGTTGAATTGAAACATGCAGAGACACATACACAGATAGGTGTTCAGTTATGTGTATTTTCTCTAAATGAGCACACCTGTGTGATAAGCGGTCACCCAAGAAACCGAGCATGACTGGCAACCTGAGAAGTGCCCCCTTCTAGTCACCAAGACACAGTCATTTAGCTGACTTCTCATAGTCAACCTGTTTTTGAACTTGATGTGAAAAAGATCATTTTCATAAGCCTTCTGGTATCTGGTCTCTCTTGCTTAGCAGGATTAATTCACATTGTTGCATGCAGTTGTGCTTCGTGCATTCTCATTGCCGGTTAATGCACCATTGTGTGAAACATTACAAGTTATTTATCTTCCACCTGTGATGGGCATTTGTGTTGGACTGAGAATAGACATTAGGAACGCCGTAGTGTTATCTTTGGTTTTACCTAATGTTAAGATTTTACAGAAAGAGCTTTATAGGTAAGTTAAAAAAACGTAAGTTAACTTTGTAGGTTTATAAGTACTTCAGAAGTAGAAATAGAAAGGGAGGTGATAAAAGAAGCATAAGGAGAGGAGAAAAAAATGGGATACTATTGGCAAGATTCTCCCTGATTTACAAATATTATGGTAATTGTGATAATGATCATTATGGTCATTATAGTAACAACTACCGAGTGCTCTACTAAATGTTTCATGTCTGTCTCATTTAGTCCTCAGAATGGTTCTGTGAGAATTTTATAATAATCATATTTCATGGAGGAAACAGAGGCTTAAATATATCAAGCAAGCCTACTTGCTTAAATCACACAGCTAGAAAGGGATGGAATCAGAATTTGAGTCCTATGATTTGTCTCTTAATTCGGTGAGCTCAACCACGGTCTTTTACATTACTTCTTAAAATGTAGAAAACTTTATTCCTATTTCACAGCTGCAGAAACTGGACCAGGAAGGGAACTTACTCAAGGTCACAGAGATAGGAAGCTAGGATACAAAAAAATTGACGTAGAAGTCCAGATTTTTAAAAATACTGAAACAGAGGAGGGGACAAGAGGAAACGAGATAGAATTAGGAATGACATCATTAAGCACACTTATAACTTAGTGTTCAACCTTGAAAAGAAACATCCCTCTTGAGTGCTTAAAAATGGCAGAATTTAATATGGGGAGTAAGTTAGGCAGGAGCTGGTAGCTCCCATAACCCCAAGATTAGAATTAGTAGGGAGACCACCACCACTTGCTAACTGGAAGCATAAGAGAAGTAAAGAGCATTGCACCTCAGAGGTTTGGGTTTCTGGTATAAGCTGTAATCACAGCGATTAGTTTGGTACAACAGGATGGAAATTCTCAAACATAAAACTGGACATCCTGGATGGTAAAGACTCAAGAATTACCAGAGATGCCCCCAAGGCTGAGGGAGGACTCTGGGTGCATAAGAGCCTTATGCACCTCTGTTCTAAGAAGATTATTTCAGTAACTTACCCTATTGGTAGATACAGTAGTAGGAAGAAGTAGTGAATGCTGGCACAGAATAGTGGGCACCCCCGCCCCCCCCCCCCCCGAAATTCCAATTTACTGTCCTGGATGGGACCTCAGAGTCTGTATTTCTAATGAGCTCCTGGTGTTGCTCATAATAGCTGGCCCATAGAAACTACTGGAGTAGTTCTGTTTAGCATTTAAATTTACTTATCAAATGAGTCATCCAACTGTTGCATCAGAAGATCCTCTGATCACTAGAATATGGTGGATTTAATATATCCAATAGTTACAGTATCACCCACTCTCACTATAGCATCCCACACCCCCAGCAAGCACACCTAAGGGTTGGCATATGGTAGAAGCACATTTATTCATTGTTACAGATCAGTTTCTGTTAGCTAAAACCTCATTTCAGTAACATTTCACTCAAAAATGGAAATAAGTCAACCATTATTTGAAAGTCTTTTCATGAGCATCTTAAGTAGTTAGAAACAGCATCTCTTATTTTTCAGATTATAATCTTGTGGACACTGTAACATGCTTATTTTTACACTGACCTAAATTCTTTTTTAAAAATTTTTATTTAAGTCTAAGTTAACATATAAAGTAATAATTTCAGGAACAGAATTTAGTGCTTCATCACTTACGTACAACACACAGTGCTCATCCCAACTAGCGCCCTCCTTAATGCCTACTGCCCATTTAGCCCATCCCCCCTCCCAACATCCCACCAGCAACACTCAGTTTGTTCTCTGTATTTAAGAGTCTCTCATGGTTTGTCTCCCTCTCTGTTTCTTATTTTTGCTTTCCCTCCCCTGACCTAAATTCTTCATTTAGGATTTGGCAAAAGGATAGGCAAGTGTTGATTTTCAGCAATAGAGTAATGATTCCTTGAAATATACCAATAGCAAATTTGCCAACCCTTATTTAGTAGTAAAAATCCACATGATGATTTTATTTATTTAGAGAGAGCATGAGCAGGGAGGAGGGGGAAGAGAAAGAGAGAAACAATCTTAAGCAGGCTTCCATCTCAGCCTGGAGTCTGACGCTGGAGCTTGATCCCTTGACCCTGGAATCATGACCTGAGCCGAAATCAAGAGACGGATGCTCAACAAACTTAGCCACCCGGCATCCCCATATGGTGATTTTCAATGCAACGGTTGTCATGTTATTCCCTCTTTTATACACAGTCAAGACTTCACTCAGGAATAAACACATGTTGCCTAGTTCCAACAGCCACCCAGACATATAACTTCCGGAAATCTTTATATACACACACAACTTCTCCTCTCCTTTGAGTTTTCATTTTCTTCATTTCTTTCACAGCAAGGGACTCTAATCTCTTATTCCTTCCGGAATGGCTCATTATTTGTAAGCGCTGATTGGACTTCTCTTGTCATTTGGTCAAACATCTTTAAAAGATATGAATTGACTTTGCATCTGGAACTCCAGATGCAATTTCCTTTACAAATTAGGGTATTATTTCAGCTCTTTAATCATGTGTTCCTTCCCTAAGACCAACATCCATTTGTTTCCTGTTCTATCTTCTCTGAGCCAAATTTCTAGTTTATTTTATGATTGTGCTTGAGAGCATAGGCATTGAAATATTTTTGCAACACATGTGTCATGCTGGAAATATTATGGCTTAATGTGGAATTATTTATTTTCAAGTGTAAGTTGTTATACATGATGAACATTTAAAAAAATAGTATATCCCCAAATATAATCATTCTTTCCTGAAATGTTAAATGCCAGTTCTTTTTTCTGTGAGCCCTGAAAAGTTCAGAAAAGTAAAAGAAATCAGGGACTATGGTAAAATTCAGTGATCTCTTTCAAAAGTAGTGTGCAAAATAGATGATTCGGCACGACTACAGGATATAAGAAAGACACTTGTGTAGAATGATTTTGATCTCCACCAGGTCACTAAGAGTTACAAAGAACCATAATTCCCATGCAAAGCCATGTTTGAAATCTAGAGAAAATAGAACTCTCAGGAATGACTCTTCCTGTCGTTAGGCAAAAAATTACCAAGGCCAATTCACAGACTAAGCCCTCTTCCTACATTGCAACTACCTGGAAGTAAAGATCCTGTAACTTTCTCTGCAACCCTTATACTTAGGAGCCCCTGCTGTTCTCCATTTTCATTATACCTACCTGAATTTAGTGTGTGCATGCAAGGCTTATGCTGACCATGCCTTATGTGCTTTTTTTTGGCTAATACGGAGACTTATATTTTCTCTTTCCTCTATAACATGGGATTTTAAAATTGTATGTGGAATAAACAGGATAGATAGAATATGGAGAAGTTGCATGCAGTAACCAGAGTACACAGTTTAAAGTAGGTGTATTTGAAGAACAGATCCCTTCCTTCAAGGAACCAGAGACAATGACCAAGCTACTCAGTGTGAATTTTGCTGCTGTGTCTGGGTTTTTCAACTGGACTAAGAGATTTAGATTAAAAAAAATAGGAATCTGCTATATAATGGTGTCTCTTTAGATTGAGAAAATAAAGAGGGTGGGATAAATTTGGTAGCTCTGTCTTGTATTCAGTCTGCACGCTGGTCACCTCAACAAAGTCAGTCCTCATAATTGTTGAGAGGAAATAATGGACACAATCCCCCGGTGTTGAAAACCATTTGAAAACTAGTTGAGAAGTTTGAGTAGAAAACACGGGATAAGCTTGAAATCCTGGCCCAGCTGCTCAAGTCTTGTTGTGAATCACATCACTTGTTATTTTGTATATACTTTTCTCCCCACTCTGGTATAGATCTGACTTCTCTTTAGAGTTGGATTATAAACTCCATGAGTGCAGGAATACACTTTGTATGCCCATCATAGATGATGCCATCTGGCATAAAATAGAAATGTGTTTAAGGAATCAATTAAGCAAAAGGTAGAATTCAGGAACTGAAGAGACAGAAAAAGAAGTTTACTTGACTTTTTGTATCTATTCCCCTATATGATAGAGTTTTCCTTTTTAGAACAATGATCACCACATTAAAAAAAAAATGAGATACTCGTATAATATAAAAACTAGTTTTAAAAACAACAGTTTGGTGGGTTTTAGTGTATTCATAAGGCTGTGCCACCATCCAACTATCTAATTCCAAAATACATTCATCACCCCAGAAAGAAACCCTGTATATATTAATAGTCACTCATTTCCCTTTCCTCCCTAACCCCCTTGAAATCACCAATCTACTATTGATTTGGATTTCATGTTAATGGAATAATGCAGTATATAGCCCTTTAAATATGGCTTATTTCACTTAATTTCCAAGGCTCATCAAGACTGTATCATGTACCATTTATTGAAAAGGCTACTCTTTCCTCATTGAATTCCCTTAGCACCATTGTTGAAAATAAATTGGCCATAGATTTAGAGATTTAATTCTGGAATCTCAATTTTATTCCCTTGATCTATTTGTCTACACTTATGTCATTAACGAACGGAGTCTTACTTCCATAGCTTTGTAGTTTTGAAATCCAGAAATGTGATCCCTCCAACTTTGGTCTTCTTTCAAGTTTGTTTTGCCTATTATGGGACTCCTGTATTTCCATATGAATCTTGGGATCAGCTGGGTCAATTTCTGCAGAGAAGTGAACTATGATTTTGAAGAAGAATGTTACAGTTGTATATCAATTTATAGAGTATTCCCATCTTAACAATAGTAGGTTTTCCAGCCTATAAACAGGGGATATCTTTATGTTTATTTAGGCTATCTTTAGTTTTTTTCAATGATAGGTTTTAGTTCTTAATGTACTAGTTTTATACTCCCTTGAAATTTATTACTAAAAATCTTTTGGTTTTGATGCTATTACAAGTGAAATCATTTTCATAATGTCATTTGTAGATTATTTATTGCTTATGTGTTGATATGCAGTTGATTTTTGTATGTTGATCTTGCATCCTATAACTTTGCTGTCTAGCTAGCTCTAATTGTGGGTGGGTTGTGTGTGTATTCTTTTTCCTGCCTAATTGTCCTGGGTGGAACCGCCACTTCAGTGTTGAATAGGCGTGGCAGAAGCATACATCCTTGTCTTGTTTCTGTTTGAGCACAGCTTCTTAGAAATCAACACTGTATACATTTACCCCAAACTCTTTTTGGTTGATTAGTAAGTGTTCTTCCCATCCAAACTTTTAATTATAACTTCTCATGCATAGCGGCATTCGTTTAATAGCATTGAGGGGGAACATAGGATAAAATGCAAAACATGTAACTTGTCTTGAAAACGCATCTCTTACCAGAGAAGAGGATGCCTTCTCACAGAGGGCACAGTTGATAAATTGCATGAGTTGTCACATGACAGAAGACATTCCATAAAAAATCATAGAGGGTACTGAGAAGGAGATGTATGATTTGGGTCTAATAGAAAAAACAATACTAGGAAATACAGTGATGGAGAACTTGGGTTTTTAACAAAATGTAGCAGTGGGAAACCATGAAGTATTTATGAGGACCTATGAGTAAATCAGTTTCAGGAAGCTTAAGCTGTCCCTTGGAAGTAGTCAGAAATAAGAGTCAGGAGTTTTGAGATTCATCAAGGAACCCAGTGACAAGGACATTATTTAAGAGAATTTTAAAATGATGGTATTTATATAAATTTTTGAACTATAGTGATAATATCTAAATTTTAATAGTATTTAATATGCACAAGACACTATTCCTTATATTTTATGTGTGTAACAGAGGCTTTTAATAAGCATTCACCTCTTTTTACCAAAGGCTGCTTTCGGAGAATACCTCTGGTTGTCTATACTTCAACTATTCAGGGTACAGGAACTCACCAATGACACAAACAGGACAAAACAGAAATTCTGGGTGGTAAATGACCCTAGAAGTAGATCTCAGCCAATGGCAGAGGAAGAAAATAGGCAGATATTACTCCATCATCTTTGCTCTTGGTCAAAGTAACTCTCAACTGGAGTCTATACTGTCTTCCAGTGGAATGGAGTTCTAGTTGATCACATCAGTGGCTTGCTTGATATCATGCCCTTAATCTGCCTCCCTCTCTTCCCTGTTTCACTCTCTCACTCCTCTGATAGGTTTCCTGGAATCACTTCCCAAATAAAGTCATTGCACTTGTATATTTTTCTCAGGGTCTGTTTATGGGGGAATGCATCCTAGAAAACATGTGTCATCTCCTTTATTACTTACAATAACCCCAAGTGTCTTCATTTTACAGATGAGGAAGCCAAGGTATAGAGAAGATTGGTCATTTGTTCAGGGCACAAAATTAGAAAATCATGGACAGAACTCAAACCTGGGCTGTCTCTTAACTTCTATTAAACCTAGGCCTTCCTCCCCCATACAGGTAGAGTAATTCATCAGCTGCATTTTTAACATAGCGGCTCCCATGTCCACAGACTGGGCAAGAATAGCCAGGGTGTGTGTGTGGATAACAGTGCATTAAACAGAACTGACCACAGAAGCTCACAGAGAAGCCATGTTTTAGCGGCCTCTCCCAGAACTTATTGCTGCTGCCCAGCAGACCTGTTGGAGAGGGGGTTGGTAGGTATGTGGGGGAGGGTGTATCATAAACCATTTTTGTTCCTCATGAAAACACTAGTGGCTGAATCCAAGGACATTCCCGTTTCTGTGGATGGTATCTGAGTTGTATCCAGAAGATCATTCTCACCAGACTACTTGACTATTGGGAGCCATTTCTAAGGTCACTAAGTTGAGAATACTCCTTGTGAGGTTAAGGCGGGTTTTCGGGCCTCCTGCCATCAGATGACGACAGATATCCACCCCCATGCAATTGTTTTTGCTTGAGCACCAACCCCCCCCCCGCCCCCCCCCCCACAAGGCACCTTGCTGATTGGTATCAGGAGTGACTTGTTCCCTTATTCTGGCCCTAAAATACGCAGATTGTACCTTGTGAAGAAACTTACTATAGGAATTTCTTCTTTTGTGTTTATGGGAGCAAATATCACGTTTCCTGAGAAACCTGTTTTACTTCCCCTCAAGAAGACAGACTATTTATTGACTCCTGCTCACAAAGAACTAACTTTTGCCTTTACTATGCTAAAATCATTGTCTTGTATTTGAATGCTGAACATACCTTCCTTCCCCATATGATAAGCATCTAAATCACCTACATCAATCACTGTTGATAAAGATTATGCATGAGCCTTCTACCGATCTATGTTCTGGGAAATTTTTACATGCCAAAGAAATTTGTCATCAGAAATCATTGTCTAAGACCAATGCCACTTCTGTGCTGTGCCCCATACCTTTTTTTTTTTTTTTTTTTTTTACCGTAAATAAAGCTGACTTGCAGTCAGTGCAGAGATGCCTGCCTGGTGATCAGAAAGAATCTCATGGCTGTCTCATCCCCTCTCCCTTTTGCTGACATGGCCCATCCTTCAGGGAACCCTGGATCTGCTGGAGCTGGACTCTGGCACTTGACCTTGTCAATTTCAAATTTTGCACCGACTTCTGATGAGTCTTTGCTATAGCTCTGCCTTCTGACTTCAGGAATTTACAGATACTTGGGAGCCTTCAGGCCAAGGAGGTGTGAAAATAGAAGGGGTGGTGGTAATCATAAACTCCAGAAGAACCATGTTTTGGGAGCTAAGGCTCCTGAGTGTGTCTAGAATTAGTGTGCTCTCTGCACTTGGGTCCTGTTCTCCGCCTGTGTATTGAGGGCAAACCGTCCAAACCTCACAAACAGGCATGAAAACTTACTGTTGCTTATAAGTCAGTAATTACCTTGGTCAAGTTACTTGACATATTTGTTACAGATTACTCACAAGTAAAAGGACAATTAAAAGTCAGCTGCTGTTGAAAGATGTAAGCATTTGATGGACTTTTGTTCAAGCCTTATAAGATATGGAAGGAAGCACTTTTTTTTTCTTTTAGCAATGTTTCTCAGAAAGGATTCTTCTTATTATCAGTTCCAAGAGAGAGTAGGAGAGAAAAATATTTTGGGGTCAAATAAATTAGGAAAGTGATGTATATACTATAACCTCTTCTGGGTTGTTTATTTCATAATATACATGAACACAAGAGTCTCTAAAGAGTCCTGCAGTGAAGAAACCCCTTAACCAAGTATTTCCCAAATTATTTGACTACAGAACATTTTATTCACCTACAAGCCATTCACATTCCACAGGACTCCTTTTCTGTGAATATATTTTAGGAAACTATTCCAGAGCAAAGAATGGACTAGGAGCTTTCTTTAAAAACAAAGCAAAAGAAAACAAAAAACAAACGCAGTGTATTTAAGGTCTGAGCTATGAAGCATGTAAGCACAATTTGGTGGCTGCAAATGATTAGGAAAATGGTTTAATGAAAAACAGAGCAGAAGAAATGAGAAAACAATAACTGAATAGTTTTCTTGCAGCTGCATCTTGCTCTCCTACAATGCCATGTTGGTCTTGTTTATTTGACCAGATGTCAGCGCTCCCCTCATTGGTGTCCTGCTTGTACTGGTCCTGTTCTTGCTCCTCAAGACCCCCATGTACATAGCAGAATAGTGTGAGAAAGCAATGCACTATTTACTGATGAATGTGGAGAACAGAAGGAAGGGTAGGTTTTTATCATGCATCCCAGCAAACATTTTTATTATTCCTGTGTCCTCACGGGAATTCTATACCTTTCACTTCCAGTCTTCCATTTCTTCCTTGCTAGATCCTCCTAGAAAGCTCTAAATGTCTTCCCTGTACCATGTTGTAGATTTTGCTCTCTTCTGCTAATACTACAGATGGGTATCCTCTGGTCCACCTATGAACTTAAATATAGAAGCGCCTGTACTTACTGTGATGCTCCACGATACAGGTAGCAGGTTAATGATTTCCTTTGTTTATTTGAGCAAGCCCTTTTGGGTCTCAACCCCATTCAGCTTATTCAAGGGTTTGCCTTTTTGTTGTTGTTCTCCAAGGCACCCACAACAGTGTACCCATTTAGCATTCTAATGAATGACATGTCCTTACTAATTTCATCTTAAAAATTAAGAGCTAACCATGTCCCCCTCTTCAGTTCCTTGACGACAAGGTTTTTATATGACATATTAATAAAAGAAAATTGAAAGTGTGCTTCAACTAAAACTTTGGTGTCTTAAAGTATTCTCTTGTTAAAATTTGATTACTAAAAGTATCACTAGGGTACCTCTTTGGGATTTTACTGAGCTAGGACTCCTAGTAGAGTGTCCCCAAAGTATTTCTGGACCAGGTATCCATAACGAACATTTGTATTTGCATTTTGTCTTTCCTGGTAGAGAGTGGTCATTGGGCATCTCAAAATGCAAAGACCAAGCAAATGCAAACATAATCCTTTTAAAAATCAGGAGCTTCATCGAAATGTTCTTTAGAAAAAAGGCTAATTGCTAATACCTAATTTCTTCTACCATTAACATTGCCATAGTTAGAAGCACAATAAGACGCTTATGTGAAACAACTAATATCACATCCTCGCACACCTATGGCCTTAGTGAATGAGAGTTCTAGAACTAAATTTTTTTTTTTCCCATAGCACATGTTCATTTAAAACGTCATCTACTCTGTTGGCATTACTAAATCATCTTCCCCTACCCAGCATTTCTGGTGTAAAACTGGGGCCACATGAGGACTTACATATTTATGAGACATTACATCAGAGATTCTTAATAGCCATTAGAATAATAACATACTCAAGTATTTACTTTTTGTTCTCATGAGTAAATCTAGTTTATTATTTTATTCCTAAACAATGGGGATCTGCTGCACCCTAAGCCCATTGGATTAACACCATTTGTGAAGCCGTAGGAACCAAACTGCAGTGACAGCAAATTTAATAGGATGGCTTTTAAAAATGGAATGTGACTTTAAAAATGGCATAAAGAAGGCATGACACAAATGTGAATTGGGACACATCTTCACTAGAGACTTGCATAAGTATTTAGATTTCTGATTTCCAGATGTCAAACTGGTAATATATTCCCTTCAAAATTGTATTATAATTACCAAATGTGTCAGTCACTCTTGGCAGCTGGTGGGTAGGTACACTGCATTTGGATCTAACTTCTGATAAATATATGGTGTGAATAATTATTCATTATATGGGGATTGAGGTTTTCTAAAGCTTGCCTAGTTTTCTTTTACAGAAAATTACTGGGGGGGATTTGAGAATGGATATTCTTTGGGATCATATTGATGAACTGGATAATGTTTTAACTCCTGCTTATTTGACCAGTTGCTATACAGAACTCATTTGTAATGGTTTATTTATTTATTTTAAAATTTTTTATGTTTATTTTTGAGAGAGAGTGCAAGTGGAGGAGGGGCATAGAGAGAGGGAGACACAGGGTCCTAAGCAGGCTCCAGGCTCCGAGCTGTCAGCACAGAGCCTGACCCGGGACTTGAACCCACAAACTATAAGATCATGACCTGAGCTGAAGTCAGATGCTTAACAGACTGAGCCACCCAGGCTCCCCTGTAATGCTTTATATTTTATACAGTACATTAGAATCATGTACACAAATGCAAGATCAATATTAGATCTCTGTTTAAAAAAATAAAAATCTCGGGGCGCCTGGGTGGCTCAGTCAGTTGAGCCTCCGGCTTTGGCTCAGGTCAGATCTCACGTTTGTGGGTTCGAGCCCCGCGTCAGGGGCTGCTGACAGCTAGCTAAGAGCCTGGAGCCTGCTTCGGGTTCTGTGTCTCCTTCTCTCTCTGCCCCTCCCCCTCTCATGCTCTGTCTCTCTCTGTATCAAAAATAAATAAAACATTAAAAAAATTAAAAAAAATAAAAAATATAAAAATCTCTCTTGATATTCTCAGCCACTTCTATGAGTATATTAATCCCATGATTTTTCCTCTTGAGATTCATTACCTGTCCATTCACACTTTCCCTTGTACCAAAAAGAAAATGCACCTTAGGATACCCGAGAAGATATAATCATGCACTTCTCAATGTGAACATGAAAAAAAATAGGGATGCTTTTCCACTGTCCATTCTGTTTTATTGAGAATGTGAAAGTCCTAGGCACTTGTCCTTGTGTTAGGACTGGAAAACGTTCTCATGGAGCTTTAGAGGTCTTTTGTCACTGCTGCAGACCAGGCAGATATGGGGATGAGTAGCATCAAGTTTTTTCAGTATCGCCACTTACCAATTTATGAAATGGTTAAATATTTTGGTAGGTTTTTCTTCCATAGAAATAAGCTCTAATATTTCTTTCCTTAATCAGACCTTACTTGTTTGTTCCTCTTTATGTCCTTAAACAGGGCAGCCCAGTAGGCATGCGGCTATTCAACTGTGAGTTCTTCCCTGGCATCATATTTATTATGGCGTCCTGCCACATTTCTAGAATCCTTGGATCCTGATCCCTGGGATCATTTCCTGACCACAGCTTTTACTTGCCCCTTTAAAGCTGGTAATTGATGTTATTCTTTTAGTATTAGACCTCATTATCTCTATTCAGTTATGCATAAAGGCCAATTCCCGGGAAGAGCAGCCAACAGCAACAAAAAAGGGAATATACTTCCTCTAAAGGCTCCTCAGAAAGTCTGAACCACAGTGAGTTCTATTGAATCAGGGGTCAAGTGTGTGTGTGACAATTTTGTAATCAAACTCTGATTGTTTGATTCTTTACTTCTAAGTGACAGAGCTCATACTTCCTATTTTCTGCTCCTCTTAATTCAAAGCAGGCTTTAACGGTTCCATTGGTGTACAAATAGAGTTGTGTATATCAGGGATGATTAGTTAGGTATAATTATATGATGTTGTGGAAAGAGCTAAGATTTGGGGTTAGAGATTATGTAGTTTGGGTCTGGATTATTGCTTATAGTCTGTGTGATCTTGGGCAAGTCATTTGAACTCTCTCAATCTCCTCTATAAAAAGAAAATATTAACAGTGACAGTAATACCTAACTTGCAAAAGAGTTGTGAGGAAACAAAGAAATTTGCCTTTATTACTTTTTAGAAAATTTTTTTCTAATTGTGAAAACAATTGCCAACAATTCTAAACTTATGGGTTTTATTCCCTATTTACTTCACCTTCCTCTGATGGGCAACAAGGAGCCACACTGGGGTTTCGGTGAGCTACATCCTTTACTCACCTGCTCACGCCTGATCAGACCAGAAAGATCTGAGAACACTGCCCTTTCTATTCTCAGTTGGGTGAGTTCTTTAACTCCCAGCCTGGGGAGATGAGGGGCTCTACATCCTGGATAGGTAGTGACAGTGACATAGTCAGCAAGAATTCAAATGAAGGTACAAGGAGATACAGGAATGGGAGATCACCTCTTGTGGGAAGATCATATGCCTTAGAACCAGAGAGACCCTAATGTGAAGATTGTTTACCATGTGATCTTAAGACTTGCTACGTAGTCTGTTTCAATCTCTGTTTTCTCCCTGATCAAAATGAGGAATGAGATCCATTTGTAAAGTAGCATATTGAACAATTATCCCATGGTAGACACTGTAAATCATGGAATGTTTCTGTAAAGTTTGAGAAAAATTTTCTAGCTTAGCTTCATGAGAGGTATTTCACATTGAGGTATGATAAACGGAACAGGCAGCCATGAGGGTTCTCATACCTGATAGATTGCTTTCCCAAATACCCTCAGGGATACTCCCTCAGGGGACATGTGAAATAATTCAACCAGGAGCTTAGTGTGCGGAAGGGCTTTAATGTTCCTCTTTATTTTTACTTTAATGTTTTATTCTTGAGAGAGAGAGACAGGCAGACAGACATTGCATGAGCAGGGGAGGGACAGAGTGAGAGAGGGATACAGGATCCGAAGCAGGCTCCAGGCTCTGAGCTGTCAGCACAGAGCCCGATGCGGGACTGGAACTCAAAAGCTGTGAGATCATGACCTGACCCAAAGTCAGATGCATTAATGGACTGAGCCACCCAGGCACCTCTAATGTTCCTTTTTCAGAGGGCATATGAACCTGTATTTTCTTCACCAAAGGAATAAAGAGCGCATCATTCAGGTTTGGGGAAGCCTATATGGGGCAGGAATTTGGCAGTGGAGATCTTCCTGAAACTTCTAAAATCCTTGAATCTGGGAGGCCACATACTTTTAACTTTCAGGAGACCCAAGAAATAAGAAGGGGAACTTCCTAATGGCCTTAAAATCTTTAAATGAACCTACACTGAGAGACAGGAAATCTAGACTTTGAATCTTAACTTACCACTTCCAGGTTTTATGATCTTGGGCAAGTCTCTTACCTTCTATGAATTTACAAAGGGAAAATACCACTACTACTAATAGTCACAATAATAGCACTAGTAAAATAATACTAATAAACTTTTTTGTGAGGATTAAAATATCTGAAGTATTTAAAATTTCTATTTAGTAGAGATAAAACAAATTATTGGCAACAATAGTATTACACATTGGGAGGTCTTAATTTTTGTTCACGTCATTTCCTTCCCTCTTGTGATAAAGAGAACAGCATTCCTGTGAACAACCCCTTTTTGTTCTCACCTCCTCTGGCTGAGTGTTTGCTATTGTATCGTATCGTTGCTATGAACATTCTTATGTATGTTTCCCGGAACTCATGTGCTAATTATTCTCTACATTATAGTTTTTGTCAGTTTATTGCTTTTCCATCAGGAAATCAGAAGCCTTTTAAAGCAATATGAATATGAGGGTTTAATACAGGGGAGTCGAGTCTTAAGCAGTCATTGTAAGGACAGGCACTGAAAGCAAAGTACATTAAAGAATGAGATAGGATTTTTAAAAATTTTGGGAGAGATTTTCTGACTTTTTGGAATTTGAGACTGTCAAGGAGGACTGGTATAGGGCCAAATTTCAAAAGCCCTGTTTGAAGAAATTTAGTGCACTCAGGGGCTGAGACTTTAAGAAAAAATAAATCAATATGCCAAAAAAGTATGCAAAACTAAACTGTTGACTATATAAATGATCTAAATGACAAAGCAAATGAGCTGGTCATTTAGAAATCAATAAATAGAAATCAATTTGTTTTCATAGACAAATTTTCAACTAAACTTTACCTTTTTTGTTTTTGAGGACACTTACAGAGGATGAAAGGGGGGATATTTAACCAGCGGTGACTACAAGAGTTGTGCAGGCAGCTGAAGGGCTTGGGAAAGTTCTGTAAGAGATAAAAGTCATAGATTTGAGTCCTGATTCAGCAACCTGCCACCACTATACTTGCTAGAAAATAGTATCACCTCTCAGTGTCCAATTTTCATCCTTAAAAGATGGGTATATTGGGGCGCCTGGGTGGCTCAGTTAAGCATCCGGCTTCGGCTCAGGTCATGATCTCATGGTTCGTGGGTTTGAGCCCCGCATCAGGCTCTGTGCTGACAGCTAGCTCAGAGCCTGGAGCCTGCTTCCGATTCTGTATCTCCCTCTCTCTCTCTCTGACCCTCCCTGCTTGCTCTGTCTCTCTCTGTCTCTCAAAAATAAATTTAAAAAAAAACATTAAAAAAAAAGATGGCTATATTATCAATTTATTTTTTTATTATACCAGGAACATTATAGGCAAACCTGATAGAGAAAAAGCACAAATTATTATGATGTGAAATAAAAATAATATGACTAAAACAAAAACTTCAATTTTGTAGAATAATTGCAAGGACTAGTCAGTACGGCCTCTTATTTATTTTAGTATCAAGAAGGACCAGGCTTTTAGCTTGAAGCAGGAAATGAAATAAAGATGAAATGGAGAATATGGGACTAATTGATTCTTACTTAGTATTTCTCTCTTCTGAAAAGAGACTTATCTTTAAGTTCAAACAGATGAAGCAGGATAGTTAAGACAGATTTGAAGCCTAATATTTGTGAAGACATAATGACTTTTGGCAATGATTTACTTAATGCCTATGATTTTTTAGACCCTATTAGGCACTGGGCATGAATAGGTAAATAGCACAGAACAAATCCTTGATCTTAGAGTCACACAGTCCTATGGGAACTTCACAGGATAGCATGTTGCTGTTTTCAGAGGAAATTATGTCTGGGATGCCTGGGTGGTTTAGTCAGTTAATCAGTGACTTTTCTCAGGTCATGATCTCACCATTGGTGAGTTTGGATCCCCACATTACACTCCGTGCTGACAGCTCAGAGCCTGGAGCCTGCTTTGGATTCTGTGTCTCCCTCTCTCTCTGCCCCTCCCCAGCTTGTGCATGCTCTCACTCACACGCACTCTTTCTCTCTCAAGTAAATAAACATTAAAAAATAATAAAATGAAAAAACAAAGGAATTATGTCCTAGGATCTACTAAGTGAAACTGAACAGACCTTTCAACATAGTAACTGAACACTAGTTTCGTGTTGAATGAATTAAGAATTGGATCATTGTTGAGTATTTAAGAAATTTTTAAGAATTGGGATTCCTGGGTGGCTCAGTCGTTAAACGTCCGACTTTGGCTCAGGTCATGATCTCATGGTTCGTGGGTTTGAGCCCTGCATTGGGCTCTGTGCTCGCAGCTCAGAGCCTGGAGCCTGTCTTCGGATTCTGTGTCTCCCTCTTTCCCTGACTCTCCCCTGTTCACGCTCTCTCTCTCTCTCTCTCTCTCTAAAATAAAAACACTAAAAAAAATTAGAGAGAATCCCAATCCATGCTGTCAGTGCAGAGCCTGATACAGGGCTTGATCGCATAAACCATGAAATGAAGACCTGAGCTGAAACCATGAGTTGGACACTTACCAACTGAGCCACCCTGGCCATTCCCATTTAGTCCTAACTTAACCAATACTTTAAATGAGTATATAGACACAATTATTAGATTGTAGGTGACATTTACATAAACTGTAAATAATACAATTCATTTAGGAAAGCTTTATGCAAGTATCTAAACAAAAAAGAATGATTAACTGAATAAAACAAAATATCTATGAAGCTGCAAATTTCTGGGTTCAAGACCACCAACCTGCAGAAGAACCCACAGAAGGAAACCTGACTCCATCTAGCTATGGAAAATAACTTACCAAGTTACCAGATACCTACTATTTGCAGAACTGCTACATTTAGTAAATTCCAAAGTAAACAGTATTGTATAGTTTTCAAGAAACTTAGTATTTTATACTGCATTAATAGATGTGAAGTTATTCAAGAGTAAGGTATAATTTAGTTTTCTGTTCTTAGGAGAAAACAGAATTCTGTCACTTGGAGACATTCTGTATTAAGAGGAACAAGATAAGTTGTTTACTTCCATGTTAGAGGAGAAAAAAATTAAAGTCAGACAAGGGTTAGCTAAATAAGCTAGGTTATGTTAATCTTGTGGCATTAAGATAGCATTTAGCCTTTTATTTTTTTTTAAGCTTAGTTATTTATTTGGAGAGAAAGAGGGAGGGAGGGGAGGAGCAGAGAGAGAGAGAGAGAGAGAGAGAGAGAGAATCAGTGCAGAGCCTAATGTGGGGCTCAAACTACCGACTATGAGATCGTGATCTGAGTTGAAGTCAGCTGCTTAACCGACTGAGCCACCCAGGTGCCCCAACATTTACCCTTTTAAAGTCAAGTATCTCTCAAAAGCTGAAACTTTTAGCACTCCATGTCAGTGAGCCTGGACTGAGGGAAAGGCTTCAGCCCTTGTATGACATTGGAGCTCTTTGTGAGTAATCAAGGACAAGACTAGTCATGGTTCTAGAAATTTATGTTAGAGATTGTGGGAAACCAGAACTTTTGACAGGACTCAGCTGCTGGGGCTCATGCCAAGGACTACCCTATGCTAAGATCATAGCGCAACGAATCTAGACTTCACCTGCTAATAAGTATGGTGCTCTTAAGACTGTGTCTGTCTTGTTTAGGGTCGGATGGAGGACACGGAATCTGTGTATATTTAGCCTCCAGGACTCCATCTGAGTGGGAAAAGGAGAAAAGGAGCTTTTCACATTCCTGACCAAGCATTAAGTGGCAAGATGCTCTTTTGGGACTTATTCAAGTAGGAGTTTTATGACTACAGAGCTTGAGTTTGGAGAAAAGATTATTGAATTGATGAGCATTGGACTAGATGGATATTAAGACACCATTCAACTTCATTCCATGATACCATACTCAACATATAGGTAAGCTTAACTCTATGGATGTCTTTTATTTGCCTTTAGAGTTTCTTTTTGTCCTGGGGACTTTGCCAATACTTTGAGACAAATCATTTCATAAGCACAAAAGCAGGAGAAGATTTTTTCCTTTTTTTTTCTTTAGAGAGATACAGATGACCTACAACATTTGGCAGGCACATGGTTTCTGGCACAAGGTAAATTCAAAGAGGTTTTGTGAACAGTATAATTCTGTCAGTTGGGAATGAGGAACAATATACTTTAAAGAATACCTAAAAGCCAGATAGAAAGGAGGCAAAATGGGATAGTCTGTTGATCTCCTTGGTACACACAGCTGTGCTCAGAACAGATACCATGAGGGCAGTGGTTCTGAGAAGATAAGGCTGCTTTCCTTTTATTGAGCAGTTCTATTGTGAAGGCAAGGTCAAAAATGTTAGTAAAATAGCAAAAGCTTAAGTCGAATTGTATAGGCAACAAGGGCTTGTTCCTGGATGCTAATTAATGTTGTTACAGAAGATGATTAAATGAGAATATCACCTACTGTAAATTAATAGGATACGCTGAAACCAACCACAAGGGAGGAATTGCCTATGCTAAGTAGTAAAAGAGATTGCCACTGGCAAATGGTCCCCGGTAAAGAGTTTTCTACATTATGTATAAACTCCAGGAGATACCACTTACAGCGTGCCATGAATCTTTAATGGAGAGAACATCATTTGCAGGGGATAAAATGTGATGGCAAACCCATCAGTCTTTTTTTTTTTTAATTACCTACACAAATGTTGATTGTGAACCATTTGAAAAGAATATGTTGCACTGAATTATTACGCCATGATCAAATCAGCTCAGTGATGGATGCGTCTGAATTTGCTACAGAAGTCAGCAGGTTATCTCTATTTTCAGCTGTCACCTTTGACTGTAGTCTAATTGCTAGCTGCAGTTACATGGAACTTAAACTAGGTTGATTCATTGATGTAATTCCCAGAAAAGCCAAGACAAATCTATTTCAATGATCTTGGAAGTGGTACCTAACTTTTCTTTATTGTAAATTCAATTTTTATTAGATTTACCTAAAAAGTTGAGAGAAGGGGAGAAATGGTCTTGGTAGGATAGAGGAAATAAAAATGAAAAAAAAATGCTGAATGAAAAATATGTTGAGAGGCTGATACAGCAGTTCACAGATTATGTCTCAGACCTAAAACTCTAAAGTGTATTGAAGTAAATATACTAATATCTTTTAATGGCCACAAGCTATAGAACCCATTTATTAGTAATTTTTAAAAGAACACCTATCTTTCTATTGTCTTATTCTCTCAGATTCCAAATCCCTGCAGTGACATCCTTCCTAATTTGATCCTATCTTTTGGTTTCTGTTTGTTTACCCTGGCCAATTAACTGGTCAGCTAAATTCTATCTGTTGTTTTATGGTTTTTATTAAATGTTCTGTGGTCATTCTTTCTGCTGTCCTCCTTAACCTTGTGCTTTTTATCTTGATCAACATCATCAAACTCCTTTTTGTCACTATTGATCAGAAGCTGCCATTGCCTTTCTTGCTTAACTCCCCATACCATTTACCTCTGTCATTCTTCCCAGATCCTGTAGCTTCCCTCACTACATGCTCTTGATTTTCTTCCCATTTCTTTTGGGACTTCAAAAGATCTATTCTGTGCACACTTTTAAAATACTAGAATTCTCTAAGAGTTTTTATTTCTCTCTTCTCAGGCTACACAATTTATCTGAGAAAGCTCCAAAAATTCCCATATCTTCAGTTATCTGTAGGAGAATAATGTCTCCTAAATATTCATCTCCGCATCACATGTACTACCTGACCTTCAGATGGGCGTACGATCAGATTCATTTGGCCAGTGCTCAGACATCTCAAACTCCTTTCGTTCAAAATTAAACACTATCTTTTCCCCATTTTGCTCATTCGCTAAGTTACTGGCTCCCTGCTCTACTCAGTTTCTCAAGCCCCAAATCTCAATATCATCGATGAGACCTTCCTCTCTCTACCATGAACATTGAATTATTTTACATTCTATTAATTCTGTTCCTCCTAACTCTGTCTTGAATCCTTCCATTTCTGTCATTTGCCCTAATAAATCATCTTTCACCTAGATTTCTGCAACATTCTCTCAAATATTTTGCCTCCCGTCTTGCCCAAACATAAAATATCTCAGACTGCTGAATGATCTTACTTATATGCAAATATAGAATATATTATTGTCCTGCTTCAAACCCTTCAGTGGATCCCCACACCCTCAGACTTAAGTTTACGGACATTGACTTCAAGCCTTCATTTTCTTTCTGTTTAATTTTCTCTCTGGTCTTTTGCTTATTCCTTCCCTGAAAATGCAGGCACTCTGAATTTCTTAAAAATTTCGTATCATTCTCATTTCTGGTGCATTGTGTATGATCCTCCTGTTCCTGAAAGGCTCTACACAGTTTTTCTTCTCTATTCTTTCCACCCTTTGCCTGATCAATTTCTAGTCTTGCCTCATTTCTTAGCTTATGTGTCTTGTGTCTGATCTCTTTTAGGAGTTCTTTTACATAAACTCTGTATTATTTGCTTTATGCTATACTGTAATTTCCTACTTTCTTTCCCTCTACTGGAATTTGAACTCCTTGAGCTCAGGGAGTGTGCCTTTCTGCTCTTTCTTCAGTGTCCAGTTTAGTAGCTAATATTTGTCGAAGGAGTTAATGTAAGCAGAGTCCTAACTGATCACAGCCTCCAAATTCAGTGGCTACTACTAGAGTTTTTCTTACTGTATCAAAATCATCTACATTCTAAACTTAAATTTAATCTGTAATGACTCTACCTTCCAAAGCTTATTCACGTCCCTACTTCCTGACATGCCATAAAAAATACTAAGGTAGTTGATTGGACATGATAACTGTCAGCATGAACTCCAGCCTTCAAATTTTATGTTACTTCCCATCCTCTTATGGTGATAAGATCACAGCATCCTTCCTTCTTTTGAATTTCTTTTTATTATGACATATATAATACATAAGAGTATGCATAACATACAGGCATGTTTTAAAACAGAATAATAAAGCAAAATCCCATGTATTAATCATATCACTCAAATATTAGAACATTATCAACATTGTTCAGGACACTGAGACCCTCACTCAGATCATAATTCACTTCCTCCTACCTCGGATGTAATCATTAACCTGAGTTTTATGTTTATTATACTAGTGCTTCACTTTAATTTTTAAACATAGAAGCATGATTCTTTAAGTAGTGTGTTGTTTAGGTTTTTCCTGTTTGGGGTTTTTGTATGAATAAAAACATTAACTGTGTTCTCTTATGACTCTTTATTCTCAATGTTATGTTTCTAGAACTCAGCAATGCTATTAGCTATAGCTATAATTCATTGTCATTGTGAAATCCATTAAAATATATATTACATTAATATTAATATATTTACATTATATACAACAGATATATACTTACTATACATTAATAAATGTAATATACAAATATGTATATTTTTCCTCTTTAAGAATGTTTATTATCAGATCCATGAAAAAAATTGTGCTGTAATTTACTTTAAAATTGCCATTTACTGGGGTTCTTGGGTGGCTCAGTCAGTGAAGAATCTGACTCTTGATTTTAGCTTTGGTCATGGTCTCATGGTTCATGATGAGCCCTGTGTCAGGGTCTGTGCTCAGAGTGCACTCTACTTGGTATTCTTTCTCTCTCTCCCAAAAATAAATAAATATTTAAAAAATCACTAATAAAATAAATGAGTCTCTTGGCTAATTTTAAGTGTAGAAATAAAAGTATACAGCAGAGGAATATTAAAAATATTAAATATTAAAAGCATTATGAAACACTTATGCATATAAATCTCAAATGTTTATGAAATGAATTTCCAGAAAAATACAAATTACAAAACTGACTCAAGATATACTAGAGAACCTAAATAGTCTTCTAACCATTAAATTAATTGAATCTATAGTTGAAAACTATCCTAAACGAAAACACCAGACCTGTATGATTATAGAGGCAAACTTAATTCCTTTCTTTTCAGTGGGAAAAAATAATTCTCCAACTCTCTGTATAAGTTAACATATACCAAATCAGGACATAATATCAAAGCAACCTTTGTAATAAAGGAAGATTATAGAACAATTATAGGCATGAGCCTGAATACAAACATCCTAAAACAGCAATGGGGAAAATGTATGTAAGTATACATATTTATATAATATAAATTCATATTTATATTTCTAATATAAATTCATATATATCAATGAAATATATGCTTTTAATGGAAGGAAATGGTTTGTTTTTTTTTTTTTAAAGAGAAAGAGCATGAGGAGGGGGCGTGGAGAGAGAATCTCAAGCAGGCTCCACACTCAGCACGGGGCCAGGGTGGGGCTTGATCTCATGACCCTCATATCACCTCCCAAGCTGAAATTAAGAGTCAGATTCTTAACTGGCTGAGCCACCCAGGTATCCCTATTAGTCATTTTCAAACAACCAGTATTTATCTTTGTTTATCCTCTGTATTAATATAATGCGATTTTCTTCGGTTTTTGTTTTTGGAATTATTTTTATTTTCTTTTGGATAAATAAATTGTTTTTGTCTGCTATCTTAAGTTGGATGCTTGGCTCACTAACTTTCACACTATTTTCTAATATGTACTTATAAACCTGTATGTTTCCTTTTAAAGACTACTTTATTTCTCGTAAGATTAGTGTATTTTTCTTATGGTTCAGTGCTAAATATTTTCTTATTGATAAATTCTTTAATATCAAACTTCCTATTTACATGTTTTTAAAAAATATTTTAGAATAAGAAAGATTTACAATCAATATGAATCATTAGTTATTAATAATTAATTTTAAATTAATTTTCAGGATATATCCACTGTACTTACAGAATATCATCTTAATGATACTTATTAAAATATTTCTGACACTTTGTGGCAAGATAAGTGTATGAAAAAGAATCTACTTTAGTCAATGATGCACAAATGATGAGACCCAATGTTACATATGTTATTTAGTACAACTTGTTCGTTATGTTGTTTTAATGTTTTTAATTTTTACTGTTTAATGTGTCTTATTTTGATGTTGGCTTTTTTTCTTCTTGTGTTTGTGCCTGCTTTTACTTAATTTATTTTGACCATGTTATTCTCATAGAAGTTTAGAATATCTCCCCTCCTTTAAATCCTTGAGTAGATTAAATCTTTTATTAAGGTATGTCATGTTTATTTAAAGTACTTTTTGGTTTCATACTTATTATATCTCATGGCAGTAGAGTAAAAAAAAAAGTCTTCATTTCTTATTATTTACCCATTATTATACTTACTTTCAGTACTTCTCTATTCTTTAAGGTTATATGTATTCTTGTAAAGAGCATGTAGGTTATTACTATTTTTAAAATTTTAAACAAAATATTTTAATGGGAGATGTTAGATCATTTTGTCTTTATTTTGATTCTGGATTATAAAAGGTTTCTAAGATGTTTTTGTGCTTTCTATTTATTCTGGTTTTTTCTAATTGTTTTGTCTTCAATTTTAAGATTGGTTGAGTTTGTTGTTCCTGGAGTATGTGTGGTTATCATTTAATATTTTCTTTATACATATATTTGTTTGGTAGTCATCCTGAAAGTTTTAGCATGCATATTGGACTTATAAAGAGAGATTTTCTGGGGTCATTTTCCTTCTGCCTGAAGTATCTTTTATCATTTAGTAAAGATCTATTGGTGAAACTCCATCCAATGATTTTTTGTTTAGGTTTAAAATGATCGTCTAGTTCTCTTATTTTTGAAAGGAAACTTGTATTTTATTTTAGAGAGGGAGAAAGTGAGGGCAAGTAGGGGAGAGGGGCAGAGAGAAAGAGAATCTCTCATTCCCATGACCCTGGGATCATGAGCTTAGCTGAAGCCAAGAGCTGGAAACTCAACTGACTGAGCCAACAGGTGCCCCTTGAAAGAAAATTTTGAGGAGTATGTAGTTCTAGATTTCATTATGAAGCTATGATTCCACTGTTTTCTAGTATCCAATATACAGTCAGTGGTTAAGTTGCCATATATTTGTTGGTTTACTATTTTATCTCTTTGCTTTTAAGGTCTTTCTCAGTTTTACTATGGTGTAAATACATGTAGATGTTTTGTATTTATAATGCTAGACATTCATTGTACTTCCTTGATTTGAATATTTGTGTCTTTCAGTGGCTTCGAAAAATTCTCTTCATTCATTTCTTAAAATATTTTCCATCTTCTGTTTTCTCTCTCCCCTTCTCTGTAATTTCAGTTAGTTTTGTGATAGACTAGCCCAGTCTATCCTTTGTGTTTTTCAGTATCCCCATTTTCCACAATTTTGCCTTCTGGTACATTTTTTAAACATGTTGTTTTTATATGCCAACTCACTAATAACCTCTTAATTTGCATCTTATTTGCAGTTTATCCAATTCATTGAGTTTTGACACTCTCCTCATTCAAAGAAATTCCATTTGTTTCTTTTCAAATTACCTATTTCTTATTGCTTTTATGTCTTTAGGTTCCTTTTTATAACCTCATTTTTTAATATAATAAACATATTTACTGTTCTGTATCTGATAATTTTGTGTTTATAGCCTGTGTGATCTGATTTGTTTCTTTGGATATTTGGTAATTTTTCATTTTCTTCGCATGCTATCAGTATGCTAATTTTGAGGAGGCCTGATTAAAGTGTATTCCTTGATAGTTTTTTATTGTGAAATTATTTTCTTCACATGTTATCTGTATGATAATTTTGAAGCCTGGTTAAAATATGTTTCTCTAGGGAGAGTTATCCTTTATTCTTGCCAGGTTCCTACAGGCAGTGCTACTGAGAACCACTTAGACTAAATCAGTAATCTTCTCTGGGTACTCTGAGGCATCCAAGTAGGATGAATACTGGCCTCCTGCCTGCATGTAGCTAGAATTTTCAGGGAAGATTTTTTTTTTTCTTTTTGATTAAAAGCTACAGTAGACAAGTAGTCCACTTCCTTCTTCTTCAAACAGTCCCCTGGACTCTCAAGAGGCAAAAGTTACCATTTTTTGAGAGTCCCGGTTTAATGTCTTTGTGTGGGTATATTTGATTCCAACTTGCATAGGTATTTGGTTGCTTCCATATGTGTTCTCTTTGACTTATTACTGAACCCTGAAACGTTGACCATCAATTTCATTTAAAACTTCTAAGGGAAGGGTCATGCGTTTTCACCTTTAAATGAAGTTAGAGTGGGTGATCTTCTATATTATGACTCTCAATAAGTTTAGGTAAGTTTTTTAAATAACCTTCAAGCTATATATTTTACGTTGGACTAACTGGTAGCCTTAATGGTAGAAAGAGGAAGCTGACATGCCACACCTTGTGAAGACTGCCCTGGGGACTTCAGGGAGAGGGCTGCCCACGCTGGCTCATGCTCAGTGTTTGAGAACAGTTGACTCATCCTGAAATAGGGGAGGATCCTCAGTGGAATGACTTACAACTCTGTCAACTTCATAAACAAATTCCAGATGCTGGTGATAGCAAATGTGTTGCTTCTCCCAGGTAACACCTTACGTATTAAAAGAACTCACTCCAGGAAAATATCTTGACACAAAGTAAAGAGTAAAAATGAAACTACCAGGCGCTCCAGTAAAACTTTTATACAGAAACCTTATCTGATGTTATTCAAATTCTGATTTGACAGTAAAACCAATCCATAGCTATCAGTGCTGATGCAGAGATGCCAATATGTCTTCATTTGGGGCCAATAGATGTTGACCTACTCACTCTCGAAATAATGCAGCTTCATTTTTTCAGCTATCTCCAGAAATTAGTGACCATCGTTAACAGGATGTCATAAAAAGCATACCACAATATTGGTACATAAAAGAAAATTTAGATAAATTGAACTAAAGAATTACCATTGTAATCATTTTATTATTCTCCCTTTATAGACCTTGAGTAAATGAAACTGCTTTCTTTGCTCTGAAAAGATAAGCAATTTCACTCCCGGGTCTGAATAGCATGGCGCTGATGAACAGCGGTGAATGAATCAAGTACAGGGTAAATATACAAGACAGCGAATGATTTTTAAGCTCAACAGCCCATGAACAATAACTGTAATTAAACTCACTGAAGAACAAGAAAAGAGAAAAGATGCAGAGTGGAAAAGAACAACTATAACAATAACAACAAAACACCATCACAGAAGCAAAACGGCCAGTAAAGATCGAAGGAAACCACAACACTAGAGAATTGCTGAAGCCACTTGGCTTTGCATTCACCACAATTGATCATTTTATATATCAAATAGTCCTTTTCCTCCCAAGGGATCTAAAGGCTAACTTAATGGTCGATATGTCCTTGAATATATTTACTGAATTTTGGAGTATAGAACAAATGACGTAGAAATAAAGCATACCTTCTGTTTCCTTCTTCTTTTCTTTTCATAGTCATTTTTGCAGGCAATTTTCTGCGTTTTATAGAAACATAGCATCTGAAAGTGTCTTTAGTGGGATAGTTTGTCATTTCCCTTGTTTGCTCCTAGCTTCTGACATTATTTATCTAGTGTTTTTCTCCCTGGTCTCATTTTCTTGTCGTCTTGTCACTCTTAGTGGGATGGGCCTGACAGTTCATTGATGTCTTTCTAGAACCTGACTCTTGTATTTTCCAGATGCAACATTTAGAGCATATTGAAAAGTCACAAAATGCATAGGCACAAAGCAGTGTGATTTGTTCCATTAGAGTGCATGTAAATAGAAGGTTAACATGCCAATTTAAGTAGCCACTTCCGTCTTACTAATGTGAAAGAAAAAGATTTTTAATTTTCTGATTGTTCCTTCAAAAATCATCTTTCCCAGTGTAAACTTGATCAATTTCAGGAGGCTGTAATAATCCAGCTGCAACTAATGGAGTATGTGAGAAAGATGTAAACAAAAATCGAATCCATACAAGGCAAAGGGTGATGACCCTATCTTGTTCATAAGTGACGGGAAATAGGAACCCACTTCTCTCTTTTGTGAAATAAATCAAATAAATTGAATAAAGGCATTTTAAATTAGCCAATGATAATCTCCTTTTGATGTGGCCATGACATTAACAGAAATAATAGGAAAAGGGATTCAATCTAAATTGAAAATAGTCTGAACCAACTAGTATTTTATTGTCTTTAAAAATCTGCTTTGCAAGAGGCTGGCACTCTGCAGTATATTGAGTAACTTGTACAGATTTTGGTCAGTGTTGTATTATCACTTTGGAGACACGGTACAACCAAAAGATGGGTTGAGTTCTCAAGACCTGGGAGCTTAGATTTTAATTCCCATGGGAGCTGGATGACTTTGGTCAGATTACTAAGATTCTCTGAGATTTCTGTTCCAAAAGAATGAGGACAGTGGTAAGTGTTGAGGAAGATTTTCTGAGGATTTCACACACATACAGCATAGTCAATTTCTTGGCACTTCTAGGAGTTCAGTATGTGTTTTAACCCCAGCCCTGCTCCCTTTCTCTGCCTGCATCCTAACAATAGTAGCTAATGTCAATCAAACACTTATGTGTCAAATAATTTTCATTATTTATGTCTTAGCACATTTATTACATCCATTTTATATATTAAGCTACTTTGCTTTTCATTCTCCACTTTGGATTCATTTTTACTATAGAGTGATTTGCCAAGCAATGCACTGCTAGGGAGTGTCAGGAGTTAGAACTTAGGACTGTGGATAAAATGCTGAGGAGGGAGAGCAGGTTTGCGTCGGTCGAAACTACTCTTTCTTCCTGAACAATGTGTTTGCCTGATTCCTGGCCTCCATAGATGACCTACTGGCTCTCTCAACACCTCGTGCCTTGTATTTGCTATCTATTGGTGTCTAACAGATTACAAAAACAAACCTGAGTGAATTAAAACAATGTTTCTTTATCATCTTGTAGTTTTGTTGGTCAAGAACCGCTGCGTGGCTTGTCTGTATATTGTTTCACGGTACCTCACAAGCCTGCATCAAAGTTAGCAGTCTTAGCAGGGAAAGGATCTGCTTCTAAATTCACTCATTAATTGTTGCCACAATTCAGTTTTTCATTAGCTGTTGGACTGAGGGCCACAGATCCTCACTAGCTTATGCTCATGGGCCACTGTTAAAGGCTGAACTGTGTCCTCCCTCACTCTCCCAACTTAGATGAATTTGAAGCCCTACACCCCCGAATGTGAATTTGGAGGGTGGGGTCTTTAAGGAGATAATTAAGGTTAAATAGGTCAACCCCTAATCCAATAAGACCGAGGTCCTTAGAAGAAGAGGAAGAGACCCCAGAATTTGCTCTTTCTTTGCCCATGTGTGCACAAAGGAAAAGCCACGTGAGCACAGTGAGATGATGGCCGTTTGCAACCCAAGGAGAGAGGTCTGACTGGAAACCAGCCCTGATGGTACCTTGCTCTTAGACTTCTAGTCTTCAGAACTGTAAGAAGATAATTTTCTGTTATTTAAGGCATTCAGTCTATAGTATTGTGTTATGGCGGCCTGGGCAGACTATTCTGGCCACCCTTTGGTTCTTGCCCTGTGAGCCTCATCAACATGGCAGTCGGCTTCTTTAGGGTCTGTAAGCTGAGACAGCAATGGAGTCTCTTAGGAAGACAGAAGTCACAATATTGGAAAACCATTCACAGAATTGACATCCCCTTCAGATTACTCCATTCAATTAATTCAAAGCAAGTTACTCAAAAGGTGAAGATTTTTAAAGGCTGTGAATACCAGGAAGTAGTATTTATTGGGCCCATTAAAAAAATTTTTTTAATGTTTTATTTGTTTTTGAGAGAGAGACACAACATGAGCAGGGGAGGGTCAGGGAGTGAGGGAGACACAGAATCTGAAGCAGGCTCCAGGCTCATGAACTAGCTGTCACCACAGAACCTGATGTGGGGCTCAAACCCATGGACCGTGAGATCATGACCTGAGTGGAAGTCAGAAGCTCAACTGACTGAGCCATCCAGGCGCCCCTATTGGGCCCATTTTAGGAGCTATCTACCCCACTCCCTGAACCTGAGGGTGCATACCTAAATTTCTAGTTTGGAACTTTGGAACTAATGGCCAATAGCCACCCTTGAGTGCCACCTAATTCCCTCTGAATCTAAGCATGCTATGACTCCCTGTTTGTTTACTCTTTTGGAGTCATCTTATGAAGTTCTTCCTAGAGGACTCTTCCTGGCATTCAAATGAGCAATGAAATACAGCTCTGTCTACTCTGAGGATTCCTTTCTACCCATCTCATGTATTTCACTTTTTTCTTTATGACCTTAGCATGAGCAGGCAAGGCTTATTTCTTATTCCCTCTTTTCAAATTGTTAGAACTGGATGTACCTTTTCTTATTTTTTTTTCTTCCTGTTAGGGAAATAATTCCATTTTGTAAAATTCTACAACCAAATCGACACGGATTACCACTTGGTATTTTAAATGGGAGAAAGGTGACAAAATGAACACAAACCTTTTTTTTTTTAAAAAAGATAAATCCTAGCTTTCACTGTTGTATTTCTGTAGATTTATAAATTCAGTTGAGATGGCAAAAGCCAGTCCTTAGTTGTTTGTCCTCCTGCTGTAGCTGCTGTCACTCCCTCTTGGCACTTGACTAACCCTTGACCTTGAAGTAGATAAATGCTTTGGGATGATGAGGGAAAAACAAGTTATATATAAAGTAATAGGATGATTTAAAAAGGCACGTTAATATTTTGAAAATAAGGTTTTCTTACACAGAGAAGGTAGAGACGATCTTCAGACTAAGGAATTTGCCTGATTTCTTCCTTGTATACAAAGCTCTTCTCTACAAAATTGGTATGTGTGCATAGCATGGCTTGGACCGAAGCCAAACCACTCAGATTCTGGCACTGTGTAGCAGTACATCTGTTCTCAGGCTAATAGAGGGTCTCCTGAAATCATACTATCATATTTGAATCAATTACAGTTTCTTAGTGACGAGGAAAAGGAGCGTCGGGATTTCAGCAACACTATTTTTAAAAATGTTGAAACACATGGCCCTCCAGGCCATTTGGAGATGAGCCAGAATCACCAGACTTCCATTACCTGGAACATTCATGATCACCTTGGAAGCACAGATGCTGGGGCACCTGACCAATTCAAATGACTGCCTTTGTGTCTCCCTTCTTACAGACGCAGAGACGGGCCATGCATGCATTGGCCTGTGGTCTCAAGGGAGCTGGGCTCACTTCTTTCCCGAAACAGGATTAAAATAGAAATTGTATCTTAGATCTTTGAAGGATTTATAATAGAAATCTGATTTTTTAAATTATCTATAACGTTTGTAACTTCCTTACACAAATCAAAACATCCAAACTTTTGTCGAACTTTTGGAGCACAATAGGGAAATGGTTTGTAGGGTTTGGGCTATGAATATGGCATACAGCTCTATGCAATGGAGAGCAGAAATTACGAATCTAGTTGCACTATGCTATGGATATATCACTCAAATTATTCTATTTTTTATATCCATGCAAGGAGAATATATTTATCTTTTCTTGGGATTTGAGTACCATAGGTGCCATTTCAGATACTGTTAATACTTTTCGCTGCACACATGCATCCTCTCAACCATTCAAGACTCAGTAAACATTAACTGAGTAGTAACTATATGTCAGACACTGATAAAGGCAGCAAAAACTCGGGCAGATAGTTATCAGATAGGAATTCTGATTGAACAATAGTAGAAATTCCCTGCTTCTTTCAAAACATGATTTCCTATCAGGCGAGTTCAGTAAAATATGAGCTAATTATTTGCCAAGAAAGGAGATGGCACCTCTGATAATGAAGTTTTTTCTTTTGGGAAAATTTATGTAATTATTGACTACTATGTGGAGGGAGATACTCCTACAGAAAATCATCTTGCAGAATGTTAGAATCAGAAAATATTTTAAAGGCCATTTACTTGAGCTTTTTAGAGGGCAGAGTTCTGTAGATTCTATGAAATTCAGTGAGCAGAATTAGGCTCATTTTATTTAATCCCATTATTGATTAGGCACATAATTGACCTTACAGAAGGAAATCACTCTTGGTGCATTATTTCCTACCCAAAAACATTCCCCTTGTAAAACCTCAAGAAAAAGTAAAAAGATAATAAAAGTGTCAGGTAAAACTTCACCTAACCAAATACAAAGAAAAGACATTTTGGTAGATATTCTCCAAATACAAAGAAAAGACATTTTGGTAGATATTCTCCAAAGATGGCCGTCATCCATGCCTCTCTGCCTTCAGTGCCCATGTTGCCCTTCACATTAAAAGGTGGAGGCTCATTTTCCATTCCTTGGATGTAGGGTGGATTCAGTGACTTGCTTGAACAACTGATGGGCGTGACACGATGTTCTGGTACTTACCAGTTGAAGTCATATGCTTTGAAACTTCTGCCCTATATCTCTTGGAAGGCTTGCTCATGGGCGCTGCCCCTGGAACTCAAGAACCATACTCTCATAAACCTATGCCACATGTAGAAGCCATGTGCAGCTTCTCTAATGGAGAACTCAGCCCAACTCCTCCCGGCCAACAGCCAGCATCAGCTGTGGGTCAGTTTAGCTTTCAGATGACTCCAGAATTAACTGCAATTTGACAGAAGGCACATTTCAAATCCCAAGGAATAACTGCCAAATGGGCCAAATCGGTCCAGAGAACATGGAAGATAATGATACACTGTTGTTTTAAGTCACTGTGCTCTTAAGTTGTTATGTATGTCTAGTTGTGTCCATATTGGGTCTAATCAATAGCTTCAGATTAAACCTAATCCTTTTTACTAAATCTCACAGAATCCGTTATGGAACACTGCTCTCCAAAGAGCTAAATTAGATGATCTTTTGAGATGCTTCCATTCCTAAGATACTCTTAAGAAAAGCTGATTTTCTGTAGAAATATCAAGGCCGTTGGCCTTGAGGACTAGATTTGCCACTGCAGTATCAATTGGTTAAAAATGTAGTGAACTGTAACTGAAATTGGTCTTTCAGGTTTAACAAAAATTTTCTCACAACAATCCTGACTCTCTGTGTGGACACAGAATATCCGAACCCATAGACCGTTCATGTATAAGCAAAAAATATGAAATCAGTCTTTATTACATTTGAAGGCAGATTTGGGGATTGAGGAAAATTCTTGTATGTGGCCAACATTTCTTTCTTCTATACTATCAAAGTCAGTGCTCTGACGGCTAGGATATCGGTCTATCATATCTTGGTAGCTTTTGAGTTCCCTTCTTTATTCCAGGCATGTTTGCTTCTTATTATTTTTATATTTTTTATTCAGCTTAATTACCATACAATGTTATATTAGTTTCAGATGTACGACACAGCAAGTCAAAAATTCTATGTTATATAGAGTTCTCATCTCATGAGACACCATCTGTCATCATGCAGTATTATTACAACATGATTGACCGTTTTCTCTTTGCTATACTTTCCATCTCCATGACTTACTTATTTTGTAATTCAAGTCTGCACCTCCTAATCCCTTTTATCTCACTTTACCTATTCACCCCCTCTCTGGCAACCACAGTTCTCTATATTTGCGTCTATTTTTATTTTTATTCTTTGTTCATTTGCTTTTTAGATTCCATATATAAATGAAATCATATGGAACTTGTTTTAATCTTATTTCACTTAGCATAATACCCTCTAGATCCATCCATGTTGCAAATAACAAGATCTCATTCTTTTATATGGCTGAGTAATATTCTTGTGGGTGTGTGTATGCACATGCGTATACTTCTCAGTTCATCCATTGGTAGACATTTGGGTTGTGCCTGTATCTTTGCTACTGTAAATAATGCTGCAGTAAACATAGGAATGCATATCCTTTTGAATTACGGTTTTTATTTTCTTTAGGTAAAGAAAGTGGAATTTGGATCATATGGTATTTCTATTTTTGATTTTTTGAGGAAAAAATTTCCAACAGTGGCTGCACCAGTTTACATTCCTACCAACAGTATACGAGGGGTCCTTTTCCTCCACATTCTTACCAACACCTGCTATTTCTTATCATCTTGATTCTAGCCATTCTGACAGGTATAATAAGGTGATTCTAATTGTGATTCTGATTTGCATTTCCCTGATGATTTGTGATGCTGAGCATCTTTTCCTGTATTTCTTAATTATCTATATGCCTTCTTTGGTAAACTGTTTTGTTCAGGTCCTCAGCCCATTTTTTACTTAAATTGTTTGCTTTTTTGGTGTTGAGTTAATGAAGTTTTTGTATTTTGGATATTAACCCTTTATTGGGTATTTCAGTTGTAAATATCTTCTTTTTTGTAAGTTGCTTTAAAAATTTTTTTTGGTAGTTTCTTTAGTAGTGCAAAAGCCTTTTATTTTGATATAGTCCCAATAGTTTACTTTTTTCTCCTTGCCTGAGGAGATATATGTAGAAAAATACTGCTATGGCCAATGTTAAAGATGTCACTGTCTATGTTTTCACCTAGGGTTTTTAGGGTTTAAGGTCTCACATTTAGGTCTTTAATCCATTTTGAGTTTATTTTTATTTTTGGTATAAGAAAGTGGTCCAATTTCCTCCTTTTGCATGTAGCTGTCCAGTTTGCCCTGTTGTGTAATCACCTTTGTTGATTACTTGACCATACAGGTATGGGTTTATTTCTGGGCTCCTGTTCTGTTTCATTGATCTGTGTATCCATTATTATTATTATTATTATTATTATTATAGCATTGTAGCATATCTTGAAATCTGGGATTGTGATACTCTAGTGATGTTCTTTCTCAAGATTGCTTTAACTATTTGGGGTCTTTTGTGGTTCCATACAAATTTTAGGATTACTTGTTCTAGTTTTGTGAAAAATGCCATTGGTATCTTGAAAGGGATTTCATTGAATATGCAGATTGCTCTGGGTACCATGAACATTTTAACAATATTCTTACAGTGCATGAGCATGACCTATCCCTGCATTTGTGTTGACTTCACTTTCTTTCATCAGTGTTCTACAGTTTTGACAATACAAATATTTCACATTCTTGGTTAAGTTTATTCCTACTATTTTATTCTATTTTTATGTAATTATAAATGGGTTTGTTTACTTAATTTCTCCCTCAGTTGCTTTATTAGTGTGTAACAGACTTCTGTGTATTAATTTTGTATTCTGTGACTTTACTAAATTATTCTAAGTTCTGGGGTTTTTTTTTTGTTTTTTTGGTTTTTTTTGGCTAGAGCCTTCACGGTTTGCTATATATATAGCATCATGTCATCTGCAAATAGTGACAAATTAACTGTTTCCTTACAAATTTGGGTGCCATTATTTTTTCTTGTCTGATTGTTGCAACTAAGACTTCTAGTACTATGCTGAAAAAGTGCCAAGAGTGGGCATCCTTATCTTGTTCCTGATCTTAGAGAAAATGCTCTCAGTTTTTCACCATTGGGTATGATGTTAGTTGTAGGTTTTCATATATGGCCTTTATTTTGTTGAAGTATATTCCCTCTAAACCTGCATTATTGAGTTTTTATCATGAGTGGATTTTGTGCTTGGTCAAATGTTTTTTTCTGAATCTGTTGAGATGATCATATGGTTTTTAATCCTTTCTCTTGTTAATGGGATATATCACATTCATTTATTTTAAATATTCCATGTATCCCTGGGATAAATCCTACTTTATCATGTGAATTTTTTTCAATGTATTATTGAATTTGGTTTGCTAATATTTTGTCATGGAT
This sequence comes from Suricata suricatta, assembly GCF_006229205.1. NCBI lineage: Eukaryota > Metazoa > Chordata > Mammalia > Carnivora > Herpestidae > Suricata > Suricata suricatta. Next base: position 134,287,031 of record NC_043704.1, read on the forward strand.
ATTTGCATCAGTGTTCATCAGAGATACTGGTCTGTAGTTTTCATTTTTGTAATGTCTGTCTGGTTTTGGTTTCAGGGTCATAGTGGCCTTTTCAAATGACTTTAGAAGCTTTCCTTCCTCTTCCAATTTTTAGAACAGTTTGAGTAGAATAGGTATTGACTCTTTAAATGTTTGGTAGAATTCAACTGTCAGTCTACCTAGTTCTGAACTTCTGTTTGTAGGGATATTTTTTGATTACTGATTCAGTTTTACTATTAGAAATTTGTTTTTTTCACTGATTCCATTTTGGATGATTGTATGTTTCTAGGAATCCATTAATTTTTTTCTAGGTTGTTCAATTTGTTACCATATTATTTTTCATAATATTCTTTATAACCTTTGTATTTCTATGCTGTTGGTTGTTATTTCTCCTCCTTTGTTTCTGATTTTATTCATTTGGTTCCTCTTTTTTTCTAGACGAGTCTTGCTTAATGTTTATCAATTGTATCTTCTCAACAAACTAGTTTCTAATTTCATTGATTTTTTCTGTTGTGTTTTTGAGTTTCTATTTCACTTATTTATGTTCTAATCTTTATTATTATTTCTTTTCTTCTACAGCTTTAGGCTGTTGGGTTTTTTTTTCTTCTTCTTTAGCTCCTTGTATGTAAGCTTAGGTTGTTTGAGTGTTTTCTTGTTTCTTGAGGTAAGCCTATAGTGCTATAAACTTCCCTCTTGCAACTGCTTTTGCTGCGATTCAAAGCTTTTGGAAATTTTTTTCCATATTCATTTGTCTCCATGTATTTTTTTGATTTCCCCTTTGATTTCTTGGTAAACCCATTCATTATTTAGTATCATGGTATTTAGCTTCCATGTATTTGTATTGTTTCTAGAGGTTTTTTATTGCAATTTATTTTTAATTTCATACTGTTGTGGTCAGAAAAGATGCTTGGTATGATTTCAATCTTCTTTTTGTCAGCCTAACATGTGATTTATCCTAGAGAATGTTCCATGTGCCCTGAAAAAGGATGTATTGCTTTTTACTATCTTTAAAGCAGCAAGGTGTATAGGGTACTTTGTACTCAGAGATGGGTTAAAATTCCAGTTTTGCAACATCCCCAGTTGTATGGTCTTTACAAATCTCTTGTCTTCCTTTAACATCTTTAACATTTTTCATCTGAAGTAGGAATGACAAACTCAGTCTACTGTGAATTTTTTAAAATTCTGATTTAGTTTATTGTTAACAGAGATATTTATCAGGTCATCTTATAGAAACAGGGCATTACTGTAAGACTGTAGTGTGAATGGGACTGACATTCAGCTGGAAATAACATTATCTCTTGTGTCCTTCAAAGGCTTCATTGACTGATACCGTTGTTTATCACTGTTTCTTTTTCTAAGTCTCCTTCTCTCTCCCTGCTGGTTATTCTCTGAATAGTGTTCTGGCTGAACTACAGAGGAAGCTAACGCAATTGACCATATTGCCTTCTGGAATCTCTGACCATCACATTTTCTCCCAGTTCTGTTGTAAGAATTTCACGTGGTTCCTAGCCTGGAGCAGGTATTCTATAAACATTTGTTGAATGAATAAATGAGTAAAGCAATGAGATGGTGGGAGTGGTAGAAACCATGACCAAATTATCTGATATTTGTTACTCTTAATGAGTAAATGAGATAATTTAGAATTTGAGTTACAACTCAAATTCTAGCACACAAGTAAGAGCTCAAAAAATGTTTGATTTCCTATTTACTCTTTATTTTTAAATGAATGTTGTTTTCCCCCCAACTTAATAAATCATAGCAATAAAGAAGAAAGATATTAGAGGAAAAGGAGACTTTCTGATGCTTCTGAACTCTACCATTTGGAACGTCACCTAATTTCTTATAGAATAAAAAAAATGTGGACAACTGCTTATAAAGCAATGTTATTGGGTTTTGTGGATAAAGAGGCTTTTGGGAATACAGAATTCTATGGTTCCATATCCCTTTTGGCAGTTCTTTGGCATTTAATGAGACTCTTCAGAGTAGTGAGTATTATTCATATTCTATAATAGTTTGCCTGAAAAAAAGAAAAATAGCTATGTGGCATTACCAAATGTTTATAATAAAATAATTTAAAACTACATATTTTAGGGTTGTGAATTCTCTTGAGAACTTCATGGTAAAGCCACCCTGGTGTAGTGGATGATAGCAAAGCTTTGGTTCTTAGGGACAATGCTTGGAAGATTTCACATCTCTCTGCCTGCCTGCCTGTCTCTCTTTTTGGAGCCATAACATACCTCTGACAGAATCTTTGCCTTAAAGGAAATTGTGTTCTCCCATACCAGAGTTGCCTCTCAGGAAAACTGGATTCTATTTTGCTTCTGGAATCTTTGCCAAAATAAGGATTTCTTGTTAAGCTAGTGCTGTTTGCATTTGTATTTTCTCCTTTTGTTTACTACTGTCCTTCCTGCAGAGCTGTGGAACTGATTTAATGTAGCTTGTAAGAAGTGTCAATTATAATTGAATGATTCTATGTAAGTTTGTGGTTTTGTCTTTATTAACGCTAGTTAGAAACACAGATACAGAAAATTCAGTGGGACTTGGAGAGGAAAGTGTGCTATGTCTTGTTTTCAATGTTTAGTTTCTAGTACTGGACATTTTTATTAATCAGTACTTAGCCTAGCTGATAGGAGCTTATAGGCAGAATTCAGATGGCTACATATGTTCTTGCTGTTTCAGGAAAACTAACCTGAAAGCCTTCTCATGATAAGGCAAAGAGAATACCCTCTTAGGATAATTTCCTCTTCCTGTTAGGACATTGTTGCTGAATTGGGGGCAAAGGAGTGAATTTCAGGGAATCCTTTGACAAACTTATATTAGGTGATCTAGGAGGAGATCTTTTGGAGAAATGGACTCTTAAGTATTTATTTTGCATCACAGAAAAAGTCTAAATATTAGTATTATATTCCATATTTCTTTAAAACCCATAATCTCTTTAGCCAGCTTATTCTTATAAACAGCTAAGGAGAGTATAGAAGTGACCAGGGACAAAATGAATTTTAGATAAAGAATTATAGAGTCCCACGAATAAAGCAAATGTTATTCATGTAGAACGGCACTGCTGTTCAGTCAAGATGATCGTAGTAGAGAATAAGCAAGAACCCAAGATTTTTTCAAACCAGTTGATACAGATACTATATACCCTCATTACCACAAAGAAAGAGAGAAAGTTGATTGCCATTTTTACAGAGTGCTGGCCTCTTTATATCTGGTCCAGACCAGATCTGGAAAGTAGAAAGAACCGTTTATAAATATAAATATAAACATAAATATAAATATGACCTTTTGTTTTTTTCTTGCTCAGCCACACCAGCAAGCAAGAAGGGATGAAGAGCAAAATAACATCAGAACATTCCCTCCTATGAAGGTCGGGTTGAGGGGATAGCAATTTGTGGTGGTCGTTCTTGGATCAGTATCTTATGTTAGGTATGTACATGGGAGATAATTCCAGTAAATGCTGTTTTTAAAAAATCATTCTGACATAAAATTGGGCTCCTGAGAAATGGACTCTGAGGTGTACCAGGCTACGCTCAGAAACAACACGTGTGAGAGCGTAAAGGACATGGAGAGAGAAATCAAACTGTAGCACACTAATCTTAGAAAGGTCCAGAACTGAGGCCAGAGTGAAAGCCTTTGTGCCCCACCTCTGCCAGTCTTGGCTGCCCTCATCCCCGGGGAAGAGCAAGGCCTTGGTGAGGCAACTCTCCTGCAGAGAAAGACATATATGTGAGTGGCACATAGAGTCAAAATTCCTGACAAGTAACGGTACTCTTGATCCTAAAGAGAGCAATCTGGGTGACACACCCCAGCAGCCACCCCACACATTATTAAATCTTAGTTCCATGGTCTACTAAGGGACACAATGCATGTTTTATCATTTAGAATATGTTTATGACTAGGTGTGAATGTATGTTAGTGTCGCTGTTTTGGATCTGTGTGCTTATCTTGCACATATGATAGGATGGCTAGTTGTCAGGGTCTGTCCTTACCATAATCCTCAGCCTAAACATCTTAATTCTGTACAGTCAGTTGATGAGTGAATGAAATCAGGCCTTTTGTCTTCAAATTATTCAGAAAAAGGAACTTCTGATAGAAATTGTCTATTTCTACATATACGGATGAAGATTGACCTTACTTTTTTTTTTTTTTACCTCCTCAATGATTTTTACCCTGCCCTTAATAATATATGGCTGTTTAGCCCTCACCAATTTGACAAATCTCCCTTCCACTAGGTTCTAAATGTGGACATAATTGAGTCATTATGGAAATAGTTATATACATATACATTGCCAACCCTTAAGTTACACAGTTGAATTTTCTACCTGACTCAAAATACATGTATGCCAGAAATGTATATGTGAATCTGATACAAAATTATGTCTATAAAATCCATATTCTATAATTATGTATAAAATTTCTATCAATGTTGTCAGTAAACATAACCATTTTATCTTACTAACATCCTCCATTTCTGTCTCTGGAACTCCACTAAAATGACAACATCCTCTGAGAAATCAATAAGTAATATACATGGGAAAGTACTACATTCCTGGCAGATCAAATAAAAAATAACAATAAAACCAAGACAAGGTGCTTAGAAGATAACTGGATTTTGAACCCACTGCATTTTCTCCTCCACAAAAGAGAGCGTTTGAAGATGCTTTGAATTGGGGCATAGTTTTTGTTTGTTTGTATTTTTGTTCTTTTCTGGTTAGATGCCAATTGGTGTTTTTCACTAAACCAACTTTTTCTCAGGCCCATTGCAAAGAAAATTTGTTCTGGCAAGAATTGTCTCCTTCTTCTACAATAGGAGCCAATATTTTTATAGTGCCTTCCACTGACTCTGCATCACGAAAACTCTTCACAAAAGTATTGTTCTAAAAGTATAGAAAATGCACAGAGCTAAGAAATAAACCTTTTGACGACAGAAGAGTAAAAAGCCACAGACTCTATCTCTGTACACTGTGTGAAGTCAAGTAGGTTCTGCGTCTGTACAGACCCCTAAATAATGAGAGGGTTTTTCCTTCCATACTCTGATTATTTATCAGCGGGTTACTTACAGAAGTAAAGCCACAAGTAGCTAATATACTACATTACTCAGGAAACACCAAAACACCTATGTGTGTGGGAGTGGATATATTAATCTATACAACTCTATGTCCTAAGGCTAAAGAGTAACAGTGGCTTTTATTCACACCAGAAAAGAAAAATTAGGAGACACATGAATTCTAGTTCTCCCTGTATGTCTTAGCCATACCAATAAACAAATATTTATTGAACATTTATGTGCCAGGCAATGTGCTAAGTGTTGGCAATTTCAATAGTGAGCAGAAGAAGTTTGGTCAGGAAGCTTATAAGCAATGGTTAATGTCTCACTTTAAAAGATTACAACTTTATTAGAGCTCTAACAAACCAAGAGGAAGTGGAAACATTTCAAAATCTCAGTATCACTTGTAGGGGAGGAAAAAGTAATATGGCCTTCACCCTTCTGACTTCTTGACTGAGAACCCTCCTAGTAAGAGAAACAAGAGAAAACAAAACAGTTTAAAGATATGCATACTTGATGGATATTTGAGAGACAACCAGGACAAATGAGTAAACTCTGTGAGATGGTCCAATCCACCACCTTAAATATGACTTGAGCTAAAGACAAAAAAAAAGATGTTGACGTAGAAGGAGGGCGGGTTATGGGAGATTACCAGGAAAAACACAGCAAAGCTTGTGCACAGTGAAGTCCGTGCCTTCTCCATTGATAAGTTTCTTAAGAGAGTCCTCCTTTTCAGGATTCAGAAAGGATACACACAAATGGAGATTTCCCTTATAAATGTAAATGTCCCTTATGAAAGAGAATAACTTCAGCTTGGTTTCCAGATTTTCTTCTGTGTCTGCTGTTTCTCAAAATAATCAACTCAAACTAATCTTTATGCCAAAGAGGCATATTTTGGGATGACATATTCTGCTATCCATATTCCTGTCATCTTATAACTTCACATGTCCCCTACGCCACCTCTCCCATTACTCAGCGGAGTAAACTTGGGACCTCTCCAAACCTCTCTTTTCTCATATGTACAGAGTGGCTCACAATGCCTACTGCGAGTGTTATTCTGAGGAAAACATATGAAAATGTATTTAGAAATTTAGGGTTATTCCTTGTACACACACACACACACACACACACACACACACACACACTTCCTTTTCCTCCCTTTCTGCTCTGCCAGTGGTTGGTTGTGAGCCACTTTTCTTTTTAAGCTCATCCAAAGGTAGGAGCAGATATTCAAAGAAACGTTTGCTGCAAGGGCGAAAGAGAGAGATTTGAAATGAATGTAAGGTTGCAAAGCAAGTTTTTCTCTCTCAAAGCTAGATACTAGGCTGTGAAATGGGTGGGGAAGGCAGATGGGTTCTAAGAATGGAGCTCAGGCATTTGAGTCCTTGGTGGAGAGAGAGAGGGAGGGAGAGGGAGGGAGAGAGGGGGGTAGGAGGAGGGAGAGAAATAGAGGGAGGAGAGAGAAGAATGATATCTTCTTGGGGCGCCTGGGTGGCTCAGTTGGTTAAGCCTCCAATTTCAGCTCAGGTCATGATCTCACGGATTGTGGGTTCAAGGCCCATGTCAGGCTCTGTGCTGACAGATTCTGCTTCAGATTCTGGGTCTCTCTCTCTCTCTCAACCCCTCCCTACTCATGCTCTCTTTCTGTCTCAATAATAAATAAACATAAAAAATTAAAAAAGAATGATTTCTTCTCAGTATGAGGAAAACAGGAAGAAAATCCGAGCCCCAAGCCATCTTCAATGTGAGATCCCCTCCCCGTCACTTCCCGTGAATTACTCTGTCATCCGCTAGTCCTGGATGCCTGGAAACCTCTCTAAACCTCCTCGAGAATGGCAGACTAGACATGTTCTTGAGAAAATGGAACATGAAAGGAAAATCCTTATCTCCTAATCAAGGTGGGATTTAGAATTTCTCTTTAAACTGAGGCAGTGGAGGATACATTATAAATGTTTTCCCTGAATTACTAAATATGTATTAAAACATAATGAATAGGTTCATATTGTTTCAGAAAAGCATGCTTCTCTGCCCCTCCCCGCCTCAGTCAACGTTCTATGTACTTGGTGACTCCAACCCCTCACAGGGCAAGTCTGACCAGAAGCGTAGTTTGCAAATATGCCGTGTGTCCTTCCCTGGTGAGGACATCTGCCACGTTCGCTCCTCACCGCGGCATCAGTGCTCTCACATGGATGGGCCACAGCATGGGTGAGCCGTGTGCTGCTTCCCCTTTCAGGGATCACGGGGGCTGTGTGGAACACTCAGTTTAGCAGGAGCCCTCCCTGCCTCTCAGAGAGATGGCCAAAGTGGCCTTCCCTGCGCAGATAGAGCTTAACAGGTTTCCTCCTGGAAATGCTTGTGCACCTCTTTCCGCAGAAGTCAGTTTCAGATGGGCCACTGCTACAGCCTAGGAGGCAGAACTTGTGACAGTGCTGTCAATGGATCATGTTGATTTCTCTTTTCTCAGAGGAATGACCCATCATCTGTTTTCTGTAACAAATATGGTACCTCGTACACAAAGAGAGAAAAACTTGTACATATATATGCACCTGCACGTGCACATGCATAGCTTTAGGTACCCAGAGGTTTCAGTCTCCCCCAAAGTGCTATTATGCTCCAACCTCTTTGATTTAACCTCTGTTTTATAGTGCGCCTTTTGAAATTGGTACTCGTTTAAAGTATTTTGTTCTTACGAGGTCTAAGTTTAAATATCTTGTGTCTTTTCCTTAAAAAGAGAAGGAAGGGAAGGGGAGAATGTACAAGTGCAAAGCTGTAGAGCTCAGTGGGGAAATAGTTTTTCGATGAAAACATTTCAGCACGGAGAATCAGACTTTGGACTTCTCGGCATGGGCTGGTCTGGGTAAAGCACAAAGCTTTTGTTGACATCTATTTGCCAACTCACATAAGGACATTCTTTCAAACCCATCTGGTGAGTTAGCCAAGACTGCTGAAAAGTTTCAGTCAAAGTCCCGAAGAAGAGGTGGAATCATGTGATAGGACTTGCTAGATACTGGATTGATTTAAGAAGTGGCTTTAATCATTGCTTACGCTAGATTACTGTACTTTTTGCTTTTGTTTTCAGCTCTTATCATAGCCCTAAGACTGACTTTTAGATTTTTATTAGCCCTTTCAAGAATGAAAATGAAAGGAAGGTGGGCTGGATTTATACATATATTAATATTTTGGGGTTCATTTATGCCATATGTGAAGTTCATGGTATGAAGAAAGAGTCTAACTCATAGAATAATTAGAAGAAAAAGTTGAGCCTGAATTCTTAAGATTTAAACAATAGTCCTGAAGCCTTGAAAAACATGGGTTTGAACTGTGTGGGTCCACTTATACAGGGTTTTTTTTTTGTTTGTTTTTGTTTTTTTTACAGAACTATAAATGTATTTTCTCTTCCTTACGATTTTCTTAATATATTTTCCTTTCTGTAGCTTACTTTATTATAAAAATATAGTATGTAAATGTAAAACACACAAAATAGGTATTAATCAAGCATGAATGTTACTGATATAGTTTTTGGTCAACAAGTAAGCTATTGATAGTTAACTTTATGGGGAGTCACAGGTTATACATGGGTTTTTTGACTGGGTATGGGGAGGGGGTTGGGACCCTGGACCCTTAACTACTGTGTGGTTCAAGGGTCAACTATATTTGATACTAATATGGAGAAGAATGTCTTATTTTAACAAATTCAAAGGGGCATTAAAATTTCTATTTTCACTTAAAAAATTTACCTTTCTCCCCACTCAGAACTTTCAGTCCTTTTTCAACACTTCTCCTTGTTGATAGATGATTTTTGCTTCTATTTCAGAACTAAATATTGGATATCTAGAATATATTTCTCTCTAACTAAGCTGATAACTCTTTGAGGTCAGAAACTAAGGCACATTTATTTTTACATCCTTAGCAACTAGCACAGTGTCTTGTAGGTACTAAGGACATCAATATTTATTGAATTCAATCCACAACTACTTCTGGGACACAATTTGCTTACAAGGTCCTGTGGGGATAAAGGCAGTACAAGACAGGGACTGTTACCTAAAATAACCAACAGAATAAAACAGCAAGATTTTGTTACCATATTATGAAAAAATTATTTGAACCCCTTCCTGATTTTAGTATTTTTTATTATTCTCCTGACTCTGTGGTTATTTAGATCATCTCTTAATGTTTGGTAATAATTTAAGTGCTTTTCTTGAAGTAGCATTTTGCTTTCTTTGTTTTCCTGTCATTTTTTTCTACTCTTAAGTCATTTTCTCTACCACTTTCTTTCTCCATCTTGAATTCTCCCTGACTTGTCTTTACCTTATTAACTCCCTTTTAAATTCTTTTTAATTTACTTTTCTTATCTCCTCCTTTCCATACTCCTCCTCATACCAAATACTATAATTTATAATTTATTTAAAAATTATTCCTAAAATTCTCAGGGCACCTGGGTGTCTCAGCTGATTAAGTGTCTGACTTCAGCTCAGGTCATGATCTCAGAGTTCATGAGTTCAAGCTCTGCATTGGGCTCTCTGCTGTCAGTGCAGAGCCCACCTCAGATTCTCTGGTCCCCTTTCTCTCTGCCCCTTCCCCACTCACACTCTTCTTCTCAAAAATAAATAAACATTAAAAAACTAAAAAGTATTTCTAAAATTCCCTCCGTGAAAATCTGCAATCCAACCAACTGCTACGTACTAAGGAAAGTGTGTTAATCATAGTCTTCTGTTAGAGTGAAGGCTTTAGGAATAAGTGTTCTAAGTGATTTAGTAAGGGAATTAAAAGTCTCTGAGTTAAAATTTTGTTTTGCCACTGCATTTTCCATTTCATGTTACATTTTGCTCTTGTAACCCACTGCAGTTTTATAAATTCTTTTTCTCTTCCCTTGATGATAATACATATCTGATTTCTAAAATATGTTTCTTATTTTTCTAATTAAAATGTTTTTGGAGCTATGTCCTTGCTATGGATTGAATTTTGTTCCCCTCAATATTTATTGAAGTTGACTCTCAAGATGACTTAGTATTTAGGCATAGGGCTTTATGAGGTAAAGTTAAATGAGGTCATAATAGTGAGACACTAATTTCATAGGATTGGGGCCTTATAAATAGAGGAAGATGGGGTGCCTGGGTGGCTCATTAGGTTAAGTGTCTGACTTTTGGTTTTGGCTCAGGTCATGATCTAATTGTTCATGATTCTGAGCCCTCCATCAAGCTAGGGGCTGACAGTGCAGAGCCTGCTTGGAATTCTCTCTCCCTCTCTCTCTGTCCCTTCCCCATTGGCGCTATCTCTGTCTCACTCAAATTAAATAAACTTAAAAAAAAAAAAAAAAAAAAGGGACACCTGACTTTTAGCCAGAAAAAGAGAACTCACTGAGAATCAGCTGTCACCTTGATGGCGATTTCCCCGCCTTTTAGAGCTGACTAGTACAGTGGGGTTTTTTTTCTGAATTTTCTGAAAAATATTCCTTTTAACATTATAAATTTTGGTTTTATCCAGCATAACTAATGTTATAGGATTTCCTCCTCTCATTTGTTAAGTATATAGGAAACTAAGCCTTATATTGGGATTGACCTTGAGTAAATCCATTGCTCCTTTCTGATGCAGAAGTTGGAGTCTGTATTAATATGCAGAATTCCTAGCCCATTTACTGTGTGTGTTATCACTTGCGCTACTCCATGTAATTTCATCTGAAATGAAATTGGTGAATATCCTTCCATATTCTTGGGAACCAATTTCAGTGGGAATGAATTACATTGAGAAACACACAGACACCAGACTTACTCAGGTAGGACATAGGAAGGACAAGAGTCTGGCCTTCCCACAGAGACACTGATTTCCAAAGTAGATTCTTTTATCTCTCTTTTCCTAACGTCTTCTTCTGAGTATTTTAATGGATAACTGGGTAAACAATAAGATATTGTGCACTGATGACTATCATTTGACAAGAACTGTATTAAATGTTTTATAAGCCGTTTATTATTATAGGACTAAATAATACTATGTGTGAATCATATTGATACTATTATTTTTAGTCCCACTTCAAAGACGAGGAAGCTGAGACGTAAAAAGTTAAAGTAATTTGCTCTAATTCACAATTAGCATATGAGAAAACTAGGACTTGAGTCTAACTGCAGAACATGACATTTTAATCACTATATAAAACGACAGATGGCACTTTTCTAATGCCAGTATGATAGGGAAAGGTAGGCTACAATAGGCAGAGAGGGAAAGGTTAGGACCTGAGGTCCCTGGGTGGGGAAAACACATATTTTAAAACAAGGCTGGGGACCATTTGACCAAAGTCCCTCAGTCTTAAGGTTCCTCTTAAGAATGTAACAGACACCACCTATACCTCCTCAGGTCCCCTCGGGAATTCAACAATCAAAATACCTGACTAAAATAAGTAAATCAGAAAACCTAATGTTGTATGTGCCACAGTATAACGGTAGTCTGAATCCTCACACTGTGGAATTGAACCAATTGGAAATGAGCAACCCCACACTTAGAGTGATCAAGCCAATAAGGGTAAAACCTGAGAAGGAACAAGGGTGGGTAGGGTGGAAACCTGATAAAACAAAGTTCCTTGCCTGTAGTCAGGGGTATTCACTATCTAAAGCCTCTTCTCTGTAGAGAACTTTGATACTATTCTATTTTTTAATCTTATTCTCTAATAAACTTTTGCCTGCTACTCATTTTATTCTCTATCTACCTCTTCATTCTTCGAAGCAACAAGATGACAAATCCTGAGTATTGAGGTAAAGAATCCTGCAACACCAATACTTAGACTATGTATAATACTATAGACCTTTATCCCTAGAATTGAAATACTATTTGGAGCAAAAACAAGAACAAAAACATTTAACGGTGAAATATAACACAACCAGGGACTATTTTAGACAGAAACAAAGAAATACATCTTTCAATAACATCATTAAGGTTAGAAATACATGTAAGAAACCGAAGCTGTGAAGTGACAACTGGCTAAGCCACCACAGGTTTCATTCAAAGGAACAGGCCAGTTTGTTCATAGCGCTGGTTTTGTTGGCATAAAGATTCCCTGCTAAGATACTAGGATTGAAAAGAGGCAGAGGCGAATGTCTTAGGTGTTTATTGATGGTGTCATTCTCCATTCAGTGGAGGGTAACCTCTTTTCTTTTGATAGATGATGGAAAGCTTCTACTCACTTTCATGTCTTCCTTCTGGAGGGGAGGAAATGTAATTTTCCTCCTACCCTTCCAGGTTCTTGGCCAAGGTGGACCCCCTATAATAGGAGTTAGCAGGAGAAAAACCAACAGAAGCTTAATAATATATATACCATCCTATACATAGGAGAAACCTGAGAAAACTGAGTAACTCCCCCAAATGGTCCAAACCATCACCTTAATATCTCCAGCTAAAGACAAAAGATGTAGGTATGGCATTCATAGGGACTTACCAGGAAAAGCACAGTGAACAAAGGTCTGATAGGCAGATTCAAGTCATTGCTTTCTCCGTTGATAAGAGTTTCTGGAGATTGAGAGTCTTCCTGAAACAGAAAGGAAGAAAACCCTTATAATGGAGCCTTCTCTTATAAATGTACATGTCTTACATCTATAATGTAAATGCCTTATAAGAGGGTAGCTTCTAGGTTTTCAGAGCCTTTTCTTTCTGTGTGTGCTGTTTCTTAAAATAATCTGTTCAAAATAATATTAATACCAAAGATACATGTTTTTGAATAATGCCAAATTCTAGTCCACTTCCAACTTTTGTGTCTCTGTTGGTTGAAGAAATAAACATGTAATTTTTGAGGTTTAATCACTTTAATATATTTTTTTATTGTCAGTGTGTTCTAATAAAAGAAGGAATATAATTTTTGCACATTTTAAGAGAGTAACCTTTTTTTCTAACTTTTCTACAAATATACATACTTCTTCCTGGTTAGACAAGGATATATTTTCAAAACAAATGAGTTTTCTATGGAAACGTAATTGGGGAATATTCATTCTCCTCAATGGTGACAAAAAGTAATCATTCACATTTATGCAGAATTAAAAATACACATGTTAGCATAAGAATAGCAAAACTGCCCTTAAAAAACCTAAGTTAGAGCAATTAATTTTTTTTGGCTGACTATTTTAGAGATATCATGTAGTCAGAAGAATTACATAAAGTAAGCTCCAATTTTTGGTTGTATTTTCATAGTGACTTCTTTTTTTTCTTTTTCTCCTTTGCCTTAAAAAAAAATCCAGTTTGTCCTGCTGTTGTGGTCTCACTGCAATGTTTTTATAGGCCATTTAGCTTTTACAGGATTTCATCATATTCTGGTTGACACAAACTCTTCCCCGGGGTTCACTTTGAGTCCCAATACATAACCTGAGTTTGACGAGTTCAGTTTAACATCATCCAGATCAATCGAAAAATTAAAAGGAGGCAGAGAGTGTTATATCCACAATAGTTTTCACCCAGGCAGGGAGATGGAGATGGAGATGGAATGCGAGCTAAAGGGCTGTGTGCTTTTCAAGGAGATATAGTCAGTCCCACAACAGAGCATTGGTGTCACATAGAATCCTAATTGACTGAGTTATTTACCCTCAGGGGAGACAAGTTTCCATTAGGAGGATACATTTGCCATTTGTTAAGTTGCTGGAATTCTAACCTCCTCAGTGTAATTCTAAACTCAAGTTTCAGTTGTTTTAAATACATGGCAGTGGAAAAGATGGATAAAAGGAAACTTGAAATTCTATTAAGTTCGTTTTTACTCCCCATCTCATTCATTCATAATATTATTTTAACTTTATCTGTAAATTGGTCAAACCAAAACTGTTCCTTCCAACCATAGTTCTATGAGGATCAGAAGCAATAATGAATGAAATAATTAATGTGAATGTGTTGTAAGAATTTTAAGGTATTCTATAAATATGGGTCACAGTTCTCTTCTGACAGTAAAGTTTTACATTCAGATAAGTGTGAAGAGTAGAAGAGAAATTCCCATGCCCAAGAAACAAATATGTAACAAAAATATCATAAGGCGCGTTCAAAGTCTGATGAATAGAAGAGGGTATATCTGTATACATGGAAAAGATGAAGTTAACCAGTAATGTCAGGGTTAGACTATGAAGTATCTGAAAGCTGGGTAAAAAGACTGAATTCTATGGTATAGATGATGAGATGTGTCACGTGATGCTTTCAAATGTTGGGGAGGAAAAACATTTTCTTTTCTGCTCTTGATTCTTTAGCTGTGCTAGTAACCATATTATCATAGGGCAGATTAACAGGAGGAAAACAAGTTTAATTACGTACATATAGAAGCCCCATAAAAATATGACACCCAAGGACAAGTTGGTCAGTTGAGGCTCCTATGCCATTTTGAGCTAAGGAATAGGCTAGGGGTTCTGGGATTTGAAGGACAGAAGGATAATTCATAGGATGGTAAGAAGAGCAAATGTTTGGTAATTAAATGTTTGCCCTACACAGATAGGTCTTTTAGATAAAGAGTTAACCTCAGGTAATAGCTCTCTTTTTCAGCCCTCTATCTAAATTTTTATAGGTAGTTAAGGAAGAGGTGAGAAGTTTTCTTGAGTCTACTGGGTTTTGATTGCCTTCAGCTAAGATAATCTACATCACAAAGTGAAATATTTTAGGGTCATGTATTTTGCTTCCCCCACCAGCAAAGAATAAGAAAATAAAAACCTGGTAAAGACTATGGAAGTGTAGAAGGCACATGGAAAGTCAGATAGTAGATAATAGTAATTGCCCACTCACGAATAAATGATGGTCAGAATTATGACTGTGATAGTAACAATGGAAAGGGATAGAGGTAAAAGATTCCAGAAGAAAATCATTCCATATTTTTGGTTACCTTTGACACAAGTGTGTTTCTCACCACTGCATCCCCACTGCCTAACCTAACACAGCTATACTCCATGATTATGTGTCTAATAATAAATGGAAAGGAGTTCATGAAGAGAGCAAAAGGAAGTCCTGGGTTATTTATCTTGAAAGATGTAGAAAAATGTTCATATAAATGATCTTTTGTACACAGTCAATAATTCTGAGGGGCACCTGGAGCCTTGCTTCAGATTC
Source organism: Suricata suricatta (assembly GCF_006229205.1). NCBI lineage: Eukaryota > Metazoa > Chordata > Mammalia > Carnivora > Herpestidae > Suricata > Suricata suricatta. The sequence continues at coordinate 134,302,146 of NC_043704.1, forward strand.
TGTGTCTCCCTCTCTCTCTGTTCCTTCCCTACTCGCACTCTCTCTCACTCTCTTTCAAAAATAAATTTGGTGCAGCTTGCCCTTGACCCCTACAACTGTCAAGAAGTTCTAGGAGATGAAGCAGTCATACCACTTGTCTTTTGCTAAAGTGTATTATGCATGACTCTTCAGCCTCAAAACAAAGACATTTATTTGACAAAACGTTGAACTTTGAATGATCTTGTTTCTTCTTTGTGTCTTGCCAATGCATCGAGCAAGGTAAAACGTCCATGGTAGGAATTTTTAAACATGACAAGAAAAAAATACATTAATTTGTAAATATTTACAACCCTTTCACTTTTCCACTTCCACAAAGAGAAAGGATTCTTTGGGGCACTGAGATTTTTGTGCTACTCTTTGTAATTCTGAAGAACCGTTTATGAGGGCCACAGAGTTGTGGAGGAGGCAGTGAGAAGAGAAAGATAAGATAAAAGCTTCTGGAAGGGTTGCTCTAAGAAAAGCATTTTTAAGAGAGAGAAACGAAACCAGAACTACTATTGGGCTGTATGAGACTTTGAGAGGAGGTGGTTGAAAAGAAGTTTTTGAGGAAGTTCTATTAAGTATAGATAAATGTAATCCTACTTGACCATCCCCTCGAGAAAATTTCAAGTCAGCATTGCTTTTCTTTTGAAGGTATTTCACTGGATTGAGAGAGGCCTAAGGCAGGAGAAGGAAAACTAGTTTGATTTGTTAAAGGCTCCTGTCAACCTTTTAAGTGTATGTGGGCATGCATATGTTCACGTGTAGGCCTACCATTCATTTGAAAAACACTAGCTGACATCTATCATTTTACCAAATGTCCTTTACCTCTCCAACCACAGATTTCTCTCCCAAACTTCCATTTTGAACGTTCAGCCACTTCCTTGACAGCTCTATCTTGACATCCTATTGATATAAAAATACAACATACTTAAACTTTTCTTTCCTAAAAACTAGGCTCTCAGAAGTATTTTTTAAATTTTTTATGTTTTTTAAATTTATTTTTGAGAGACAGAGAGAAACAGCATGAGCAGGGGAGGGTCAGAAAGAGAGGGAGACACAGAATCTGAAGCAGGCTCCAGGCTCTGAGCTGTCAGCACAGAGCCCGATGTGGGACTCGAACTCACAAACCACGAGTTCATGACCTGAGCCGAAGCCGGAGGCTTAACCAATTGAGCCACCCAGCTGCCCCTTAGATGGGCCATTTTGGCAGGAACTTTGAGTTAAAAGCAATTAAAACTAGCAGATTCAGGGAGGGGAAAAAACCCTCCTCCTTCCACACCAACTGCCTGTTTATCCCAGGAAAGGAGCTATTAACAGAGATTCCCCTTTACTTAAGAAACATCTCCCGAGGGTGTCATGCTAAGTGATTATTTCACTGACATTGTCAGGCAGAGAAGGACAGATACCATATGTTTGCATTCATAGGTCTAACAGGAGAACAGGAGAAACCTAATGGAGGACCAGGGGGAGGGGAAGAGGGAAAGAGAGTTAGGGAGAGCGAGGGATGCAAAACTTGAGAGACTGTTGAATACTGAAAACGAACTGAGGCTTGAAGGGGGAGGGAGGAAAAGAGGTGGTGGTGATGGAGGAGGGCACTTGTGGGGAAGAGTACTCTGTGTTGTATGGAAACCAATTTGACAATAAACTATTAAAAAAAAAAAAAGAAACATCCCCATAAAGGAGCAACTTTGTTTGCCCATCCTCTCCTTTCGCCCTCCTGCTAATGGTTCTTTCCCCTTTTGTATCTTCAGACCTACCCTCTCCTTAGCCCATATAAGTGTCATGTGGCTTTACTGTCTTTGGAATTTCCAGGTCTGTGTCAATGTCCCATTCTCCTGTTAATTTTTTTCATGTCAACTTGATTCTTAGGCCATCTTAGATCTTGAAGGGCACAGAAAAATGCTTCCTCCCCAACATAATCTCACCTCTCATATCTGAAATTCTGAAATGGCTCTTAGGTTGGAAATGCTGAAGGGAATGTTAGACTTTATTTGTGGCCTTAACTCAAGCAGCTCCACCTTTCGTGATTGTTAATAATTACAAGAACAATTCTGCGTACTTGGTAAATGAATAAATATCAGGTCAATAAATTATCAATTGAATTATTAGTGACTTTTTTTGGAAAGCTAACTTTTCCTTGGCCTTACGAGAGTCAGCTGGTAAAGGTGGTTGTTAACTCCTAGCGCTCTGACCTTTGATTTAGTGATTCTTGGGGTGTGTTTGGAGGGGGGGTCTTATTTTCCAGTACACTCATTGTCTTCGGCAGTCTTTTTAAGAATAGTAGTTTGTTTTTAAAAATACTTTGAACCATTTTTCTTAAGAATACTTTTAACTTTTTAAGAATAATGCTTTCAAGTGCATACAGTAAAATGCACAGCATTATAAAAGAAGCCAATCATATTCAAATAATAATAGTGTAAATATTTTTAAGTTTGTCCTGTTCTAATATATACACTTCTTAGCACATTAAATAACAAGATTTCAGTGGATCTCATAACTAATATACTTTTGAAGTAGTTAGAAGGTATTTTGAGATACCTACAATGCTTATAAAGTGATATTTGTGAATTTAATTGGTGATAATGATACACAGATGCTACTTGATACCAGTGTTTTATTATTTTGTCAACGTAATTGTAATTGAAGGGCATGCTCTATATCAGATACAGGTTAGCAAAAATGGTATTTTTTTCTACCATTAATGTCAATGAATTCTATGCAGGATTTCAATAGACTTCAGAGTAATAGCCCTACTAAGATTTATTTCTTGGCTGCTTTCTAGAAGCTGCACGTGAGAGCATTGATGGTTATAACATTGGCAAGAACTGTGTGGTTCTTGTTGAGACCTTGACAGGAGATATCACAAATTGGAACCTGAGTTTGCTTGCCGTATAAATTATTCCTAAGGCAACAAATGACAGGTAGTAAGATCGATGCTTTTACTTTGATTAGACTCATAGAAAGGAAAATTGACCTGTGTAATCTGGAAGAGTGTTGACAGGGTGTTTCAGTCAAGATTGGACCACTGTTGTTTTTTGGGTCAGATTTAGATTGGCCTATGTTTACTCCATCTTACCCAGAACAGAATCCTTCAGTCTTTTTTTTTTTTTTTAACGTTTTATTTATTTTTGAGAGGGAGAGAGAGAGAGACGGACAGACAGACCGCACATGCAGGGGAAGGTCAGAGAGAGAGTGAGACACAGAATCTGAAACAGGCTCCAGGCTCTAAGCTGTCAGCACAGAGCCCAACACGGGGCTCAAACTCACAAACCGTGAGATCATGACCTGAGCCAAAGCCAGATGCTCAACCAACTGAGCCACCCAGCCATCCCAGAATCCTTCAGTTTTAAAAGAAATTGAGACACAAGAATTATTACATGACTGTGGGAGAGACAAGGTAAAATCAGACCAGCGTATATTTGTGAATTGCACATATGTGGGTTTGAACCATGGCTTTCTGTATCCTTCGGAAAATTGCTTTACGTCGCTCTGTGGCCACAGTGTTTCTTTCATTACTGAAGGTAATATCTACTTCATGGAACTGAAGAACACCCAAGATGAGATACTCTATGTAGAGTATGTAGCATAGTGCTTGACACTCAAAAGGCAACAATGTGTTGTCCAAGTTTATACAACTAATTAGCCAACTAACACTTACTGGGTCCTAACAGTGTATCAGTTGCCTTGCCAAACATTATACAACTTCAGTGCTTTAATAATCTTAGGAAGTAAATCTATAATAATCACTAAATTAGATATACAGCATTTGAGATTTTTAAATGTAAAGTAACTTGCTTAAATTTAAGCTGCACAACCGAAAGTAACAGAGTTAGGATTTGAACCCATGTTTTTTGATTCCAAGCTCCCAGTGCTCAAACTGTATGCTACCACAAAATTTGTGTCCGGACCAGTGACAGACCTGGCGAGTCTTCTAACTCCTACCCCTCTCTTGTTTCCTAAGGTCTTGTGGACAGTTTCACTCTTCAAAAGTTGTACCAGACTCCTCTAATAGCACTTATTTTCAACCTAAAAATACTTTAGATCTGAACTTATTTCATACTTATGTTAACAACAGGCTTTTTTTTTGTTTGTTTTTTCTCCTCGTTTTGAAGCTCATCCCACAAGTGAATTCCATTTCCTCAAATGTAAGAACAGGCTGTTCTTTTGGCTATTGACATTCCATTTTGGATTCCACAAAGGGCTTTAAACACAATCACTTTCACAAGCCTTTGATGCAAAGCAAGTGACTGCCTAATGTTATTAAGCAGCTGAAGGGCAGGTAAATTGGCTGTGTTTTCTAAAAATGACTTTCATTTCCATCTACAACATGATTGCACATTGTAATATAGCACAACAAAGAGTTGAACGCTGAAAAGATAAGCTTTAAAACAGAATATAAATTCCTAAACCACAAGAGCCATAGTTAAAAAAAAAATGGAAATAAAAAATACATGTCAGAAAGACCTTTCTACCACAGCATTGAAAAGAACTTTGCATATCTTTCAGGGTGCTTTCAACTTTTTAAAGCTAGTTTAATCACAACATTATTTTTATTTAACAATTTCCATTGAGTAGATTTTTGAGCTTAAAAAATGGGACTGCTCTGGGAAATGAAAAACTATAACAAAAAAAGCTTGGCTAGAGCTAGAGGTCATAAATGCTGTTCAGCAGTATGTTTCATATTTTGCACAACCTATAATTGATGAGTGATAAAATCAAGAAAGGTTCTTACAAGGGTAGAAGGTTCCCTATTTAAAAAAATAACTGAAACCTATTGCTCTTAAAAAAAAAAATCCTGGTTCTTTATATTCTATGAGAAAACTACTATAATTCCATAGCTTCAAACAGAAAGCCTATCCATTAATCACAAAGCCAAATATTTAAAAGAATGTAGGGAAAATGCAGTTTTTAACAAAGACATTTTTTTATTATGGTTTCTTCTGTTATTCATTGAAGCAAACTGGCAGTACAATTTTACAAGTTCCCAAACTTATTTTAAAATGGAAATGTCAGTGAATCAAATGGTATATTACTTGTGGCTCACCAAAAATAAAATTTTATTTTACTGATCATTTTATCAGTAAAATGATTATAATCAATATACTTATTATATTGAAGAAAGCTATCGTTATCTTCTTGTTTTTATTTTTCAATGTTTTTAAGTTTATTTATTTTGAGAGAGTGAGTGAGCAGAGGAAAGGCAGAGAGAGAGAGAATCCCAAGCAGGCTCTGCACTGTCAGCACAGAGCCCTATGTGGATCTTGAACTCAGGAACTGTAAGATCGTGACCTGAGCCAAAATCCAGAGTTGAATGCTTAACTGACTGAGCCACCCAGGTTCCCTGTTTGGTTTTAAATACAACTATGTGCTTTGCTTTTTGATAGAGTACAAGAGAAACTTAGATTACCTCCAGTCTCCTCAAAGTTGGGGAAAGTCTGTGAGAGCCCCTTTGCCCACCCAACCTTGGTGTGCCATTGCTTTTAATGGTAGTCAAAGATAGTTTGGGACAGCTATGTCTCAGTTTTGGCAGAATTATAATGTTTTCTTTCCCCTGGCAGATAAATTAATTAACTCATTTATTTACTCATTTGTTAAAAAAAAAAGTAATTATGGAACAAATTCTATGTGAGAGGCAGCAAGTATTTGTCTTCATGGAACTTATAATCTAATGGCGTGGGAGGCAAACAGACATCAATCAAAGGGTAAAGAAAAATCATGAAAATTTCAACCAGTGCTATAAAGATAAGATGCATGATACTATGAATTTATGGTAGATCGAGCTGGAGGCTGATACTGATTCTCTACCTCTTTCCCATAGCCATACCCTTTGCAGTGTATCCTAAAAATTCTCACCATTCAGAGGTGAAATCTATTTTTCTACTCTTAGAGCTATGCTGGCCTTGTGACTTACTTTGGCCAGGAGAAAGTGGCAGGATTGACATTGTGATTGCTGCTCACCTAGGTCTCAAGAGGCTCTGTGAGATTCCTCTTCTTTGTCCTCTGCCTTCATCGTGAGAACATACTTGACCCAGTCTGCTGGATGAACTACGTAGAGCAAAGTGGAGTCAGCGCAGTAGTCCCATCCAGGCCCCTGGACACATTTGAGAGCCTGGGGAAATCAGGAAAACTGCACAGTTAACTCGCAGCTGACCACAGAAACATGAGTGCACTGAGCCGACCTTATGTCCGATCAGCAGAATTCTCCTGCTGACCCAGAGGCTCATGAACAAAGAAATGTTCTTGCTTTATGCCACTGAAGCTTCCTGATGGGTACGCCACATTGCTATTCAAATAGATCATTGAGGCTCAGCCAGGTGACTCCAGGCCAGGCTTTCCTACGTAAGTTATTCTTCATTTTTCTGTAAAGAATATGAAAAAGAAATAAGGATTCATAATGCAAATGGAAGGAGAAGGGAACATGAAAAGTACATAAAATGGGCTAAAGCCTATAAGCAACAGTTGGAAGGCGCCTAAGGTGACCAGGACACAAATGTCAATGGGAGGGTGATGGAAACGTTGGAGGTAAAGATGACACCTTCAGGACCTTGCAGACCAGTTAAGTTGGTTCGTGTTTAGCCAGAGAATAATGAAAAAAATTTGAAGAATTTTAAGCAGAGAGAGAATATAAGCAAGACGTATTTGGCTACAGTGTGTAGAACATTCGGAAAAGCATGACTTCCCAGGGGGATTTAAGAGAAGAGTGGTGATTTTTTGTTTAGGGCAGGCATTAAGTCATCAGCCCTGACCCTGGATCATCGTTGTAACTTTCTGATGGGTGTTCTACATCTTTCTAAATTACCTTTACTCCATCTTGAAAGGCAGCTGTTCAACCTCTGCGTCTTCGCACTTATAAGCTTCATTTCTTTAAGCTAACCTATCAAAAACCCCTCTGTTTGTTCAGTTCCTCTCACCCAACATGTGTCTTCATAGATACTCCAGTGTGCTCACTCATTTGAAATGGCTACCTCCCCTTTCTCTCATTTATGCTCATTTTGCCTTGCAGAGAATGGAATGCTTTGTTCTTTTGTAAACTACAAGTGGTTACAGGGGCATTGGTTCTCATTGTCCTGGTGAAAGCAACACCCCTCTGTAAAGCCATTCTTGATCATCCCCAAATGGCTTTTCTCTAGTATTCTAGAGTTTGTCCTTCCTAAATAATTAGTACCTTATCAGAAAATGCTTGTAGCTGCAAATACCGGAAAACCTTTTTAAAGTGAATTAATACAGTGTTTCATCATATTATTTAAGTGGAATATGGAAGGAGCTAGATTCATATTGGGTCAATGTCATCAAGGCTCTGGGTCATATCTATCATTCTCTTCTTGGCCTTCTCTGGGTTGCAGAATGCCTGAAACTCTCTCTCATGATCTGTTGGCTACAATTGGGTCATATGCAAATCCACAGATCAGTATCTGGCAACAAGGGATGGAATTTCCCAGCCTGGATTACTCCCTTTAGTACTGATTCCCTCAGACACATTGGGAATCTGTCAGGGGTAAATATTTGGTGGGTAGGTAGCCAACAGTGACTGCCACTCGTAGCTTAATGATTATTTCTGTTCTGATCCTCATCTAGCTGTGTATTTCTTCAGATTTTTAAACCTCAGGCATGGCAATATCCTGTAACTCTCTGATGATATCCTGTTTTATTTCTCTGTACCTTAGCACACACTGTTTTCTCTATTTCGGATGCCAACCCTTTGCCCATTTCTAACTACCTAGAGAAAGAGTCAACTTTGAAAGCTCCATAGGATCATCACATTTTCTGTAAAACTTGCATTGCTTCCTATACCCAGGTGTACATTTAATCACTCTTTTATTTGTATGACTTCAGTTTCTTATATATACCTGAATTATTATACATTCTGTGCTGCTTTATGATTTACTTGCTTCTGGATCCATGCCTCCCCTCACCCCCTGCCTACCACCATGACTCATTGTCCTTGCTTAGAACATAGTATAGTTTAAATTAAAGTATACCAAAATGGTATTGAATCTAAGGTACTACACAGTACTTCATATAGGTCTCCTTTCTACTTGATGTCAAAGACCAAATATATACTTATCCAATTCAAAGCACTTGCTATAGTGCAGACAATGCCTATCTTACAGGACATATTTTTCCATTGATGGTGTTTAAATACCAAATAGTGAAAGAAAGACAACGATGGAGAAAACAAAAGGGCTGGTGTTATTCCCATCATAAGGAGAGAGGTAGTTGGGGTATTGGTAAGTCTTGATGACCTATAATCGACATTTTGATTTGGAAGATGTGACGCCCTCTGGGCATAACTGGGTGCTTGAGAAAGAATTTTATTATTCCACAAAATGGGAATTTGGGGGTTTGAATTAGCCTGAGGAATGTTGAGAAAAATGACCTGCAGAGAATACAAAAGTCTTGAGAGAATGGCAGTAAGATGAAGTCAAAGTGAAGGAAAAACCATGAGTACTCCCTTTGAGAGGAATGACCAATGATATTATAGGTTGTGATGTTTACCGTGGGTGTTTTTCTGTATCATGTAACAAAATCATTCAGCCTTAGCCTAAATTTCAGTAAAAACAAAAACAAAAAGCTGCCGCACACAACGGCAGTATCAGTGGTCCCAGGGGGAAATGAAGAGGATGATAATGTGAAGTAACTAATGTGTGATGAAGTGGAAAGAAAAGAATCCAGAAAAAAAATAGGAGCCATCGCACAGTTCATAGATGGCTCTTCTTGCTGAGTAGTAGTATTTTTCACATAACTGCTAAACTCTTTCAATAACCTAATTAATGAAGTATATAGAAACTGTTATGCTCCTCCTTTTTTTTTCCCCCCTGAATTATAATGGAGATTGTTGGACAGGGGAAGAGTGGGGAAACTTGCCAAGAGCAATGCACCAATAATGGCACGTAATTCGCCTGTAATTCAACAAATAGTTACTGTAGGTACCACGCACTGTGCTAGCTGCTGCCTTTATATATGGAGTAACACGTGGTTGGAGGGTTTTTCCCCCTCATTCTTTTTCACCGAATCATTACTGTTCTTTTGTCTTTCAGCTTGTTTTTCTTTATAGTCATCCTTCGTCTTTAAGGTAGTTTCTACCATTTGTCTTCTATTCGTTTCCTTGAACTAGCCAAAGGGACACCATGAGACTTAAATTGGGTTTTATGTTTCGTGGTTTTCTAGTGAGTTTAGAATAGAAAAAATAGATAGATTGGGCCGGGGGAGTGAACTGGCTTTATTTTGCCTGAGGAAAATGGTGATGCTTGTCTTCTCCAGCAGTGCTTCTGGAGCTGTCTGTGATGAAGAACTAGCCCCTCCCTCCCTCCCTCCCCTGCTTCCTTTCCTTTTTGTGATTGATAGCATTTTTGCAACCTCACCCCTTTATAAAATAATAAACGTGATTTTCTAAATAAAACAGTGAAGTCATAAAACTATAAACTTACATTTTCATTATTTCATTCAACAAACATTAAGAAATTGCTGTAAAGTTTCTAAGTGCTTCCTCTCCAATTCAGTAGCTGTCACGCCCGCCGCAGAGCACTAACACAGAGTTCATGTACTGCCGCTGCTCCCCACGTCAGTCTGAGTGCCACTGCCCTATCCTGTTCCGGGACATGGTGCCTTGGGGGCAGGAAAAGGCTTGGGCAGTGTGTCCTTCTTACTCGGGGGCCCTTTCATGAGGTGGTGTAATATACATTTTAAAAGTTGCTAATTGTCCCATTCACAAAGAGACTCAGAGTCTACGCTTATCTTTTGCTTTGCTTTCCAAATAGGGAAGCTGGACTCCAAAGACTGTAAAATGCCTGCTATGCTCCCCCTGGCATTCCTTGTTTTCTTATACTACAACATTCAGAGCCACAGAAAGATTTCAGAGGCTTAAAAATTGCTAATGTAGCCAACCTGTGGATTATACGTATCACATCCCTCTGGCTTCCACATGAAGTTCTCTCTGCATCATTCACTGCTCTAAATCACTGGTAACGGAAGATGAGTTCTTTAACAACGGATACTTCCATACTCTCTAAATTTCGTATTTCATAATTTGCACGTGTATATTTGCGTAAACTTGTAAAGTGTTAAGAGGTTTTCAGGAAAAGGCAAAAGCATCTGCAGCATAAGAAAAGAAATGAAGTTGTGGTGGTGGTAGTGGTGTGGTGGTTTAGGGTAATCCTGAGGATAAATAACAGGAATTGAGTCCGAACATCTCGATCCCATTTTTCCCTTTCCAGCTGTGTAACACAAGCCACATGGGAAATTTAAATTTTTTTCTTAGCTATATTATAAAAAGAAACAAATGAAATGAATTTTAATGTATTTTGTTTAAACCAATATATCAAAAACATAATTTTCATACAAAATAATTAAGAAGGTATTTTACACTATTGTGTTTGTACTAAAATATTTAAAATGTGCTGTGCGCTTGATGACCCCAGCTTGATTTCAAGGGTGTGATAGCAGTAGGTGGCCGGGAACTATTGTATTGCACAGGTCCTAGCGTAAGAGCCCAGGCAGATTTCAGTGCCCTGAATGGGACAAAGGAATAAAGGAGAGATGGAGGTTTACAATCAGAAGGTAGACATCAGGGTGAGTCATGGAGAATTTCAGAGGAAAATCGTGTTTTTTCTGTGAGTGTATGTCTGGCCCACAACACATTGTAGTGAATTTTTAGTAAAATATCTATGTTTCAGTAAATTCTTGGTGAATCGGAGAAAGGGCAAGTCCTCTTCCAAGGTCGTTTGGCCAAAACACATTTGCAAGATATAAACCTAAAAAACCCTATTGTATATATTGCTCATAAACTGATTTTGTTTTGGTTTTTCCTCTTTTACAGATTCTTGTGGTTATTTTTATAAAACTGTTTATGTAAGCTATCATTTAGGGAAATTCTTCATGGTGAGCATGAAGCATATTTGTAAATTTTTATGATTACAATAAAATTAAACAAACATGCTTATGTATAAGTGTGCTTACCTTTGGTTGCTTTTCTAGGCTAGATTCTGGGAAGTAGCCCTATGGAACCTCTTGTCATTATCTTCAAATTTATTCTTACGGTGTATGTAATATAAGGTGGGGATCCATTTACAGCCTTTATTCTTTTTTATTTTTATCTTTTTTTTTTTTTTTTGAGAGACAGAGACAGCATGAGCAGGGGAGGGTCAGGGAGAGAGGGAGACACAGAATCTTAAGCAGGCTCCAGGCTCTGAGCTGTCAGCACAGAGCCCAACGTGGGGCTTGAACCCACGAACCTTGAGATCATGATCTGAGCCCAAGCCGGCCGCTTAACCGACTGAGCCACCCAGGCACCCCCAGCCTTTATTCTTTAAATAATTACATTTTTGTTGGGGAAAAGGGCATATTGTCATTGTTTTAAGTTTTGAATATGTATAAGAGGGGGATTTCTCTTTGGTTTATTGGTCATATGCAGTCCCGTTTTTTTCCTCTGAATTGCTTGTTTGCATCTTGTGCCCATGGACCATGTCATTACTTTATCGTCAGACTCCTGCAGGTCCCTGTGCAGCGTGGCTGTGTGGGTGTGCAGAGAGGTAAAGTGAGGGGGGGTCCTGCTGCTGGGCTGCAGAAGCCTCACTATTGGACTGTGGTCACAATAAAATAGACTGCAGTTACAATCAGTTAAATCTTGGTAAGCAACTAAGCTAACCTTTAGAATAAATCCATACACCCCTGAGGTCTGTCTGCTATAGTAGCACGACTAAAAGGCAGACAAATACTTTGAGTCTTATAATTTAAGCTTTGCCATCCCCTCAGAAGAGGATTGGCTTTCTAAAGATACATCTGCCTGCAAAGAGCCTTAGGGCCTGTCTGCTGCTTTTGCTTTTAACCAGCTATTAAAAAATCCCTTGGAAGCTGTGACCTGCACAGGTCCAATCTGCTTTGGCTAGTAAATCAGACTGGACGTTCCCTATGACTCCTTAAAGATATGTTAGAGATCCTAAAAATAACTCTTCTCTCTCAGTCAAGGAGGGAAAAACAATTCAAGAGTGGTTCCAATGTAGCCAGAGTCTGTCCATCATGACTCTGATCATTCTTCCCCGGCAGAACGCACTCACTCACTTCTTTTGTGTGCCTTCGCCAGCCCTTGTACTGTACTAAGAAAGAAAGCCAACCACCAATGAGACCTTTTTTGCTCTTGAAGATTTCAACTTCAGTGAAATAAAAATACATATAAATAAATGCAATGTAAGGTGTCCGGTGCTGTGTTCCAGGCACGTTCAGGAAGCTGTAAGAGCATCAAGGAAAAGAATGACCTCACAGACCAGGAATGGGAAGGGACTTGACCACGAAGTTGGTGCTTGAGCTGAGCTTCAGAGGAGTAGAAGTTCACTGAGAGAAGATAGGGGAACGAAAAAGAGGTGACAGAAAAGAAATAAGGACTGCCCTGAAGTTGAGAACACATTAGAGAATTTTAAATAAGGTGAATGATGGTGATCAGAGCACGCCAAATACTTATATCTCTTCTGGATTGCTATCACTCCCTGGCATGTTAGGCTTCACACAGACTCATGAAACACTTGTATGTCAGCTTAAACAGAAAGCACATTGTCCAATTTAAATACTAATGCAAATTAAGAAGAGATAAAAGAAGTCCCTGAGCTCCCAAAGACATCAAGTTTCTATCAGAGCACATACGCCTCCCATGAGTAATGTAAATGAGAAGGGAGAATTTGTGTAATTGGCATGCTGGACATTTTTCTGGCCTCAATTGCTTTCTATTATGTTTGAAATTTTCAAGCCAAACCGTGACAGTAACCAGACAAGGAAAAAAAAAAAAAAGCAATTGAGAAAGAACACCCTGCAATGTTTACAATCCCACCCTTTCCCTGTATGTGCATTTTCAAATTTAGGTATTTTGATCAGGAATCTAATAGGACTTGGCTGATAATCCCCATGAAAATGACGCTCGGATGTTCTTTAGCTTTTGATAAAGTCCCAAGTACGCCAGCAGTGTAATCTTGAATAAGAAAAGAGAACAGTTTTCTACACCAGGAGAAATAAAGCATAATGTAGCACTTTGACAACCTTGAAGGTGACTTTTCCAAGCCATTGATTAGCAGGTCCATGCCCTGAAATTCAAGTCAGGGAGATTCATTACAGTTCTTTCAGTCACTAGAGTATTAAAAACCAAAATGCATCATTAACTCAGAAGTGGGCTATGCCATTTGGCAAGGGATCGACTTGACTTGTGTGACAAAGACATCTATGCAGATTCTTTGGACTTTGACACAAAAGGGAATAATTGCTTTTTCCATTATAGATATAAAAGCAATTATTTTCCTACTGTTTTTCACTTTTGCCCATTTAGTCAAAAAATGTGGATTGCCGGGAGGAACCTTGACATAGATGGACTCTAATGAGGAGGAGCAGCCCTGGACTTGGTTCCTGAAAGAGTTTTAGTAGGTTTCCATGGGCGTAGTCTCCCAGGAAGAAGTTGAAAGGAACTTAGGGAGTTGGGGAAGCAGGAGAGTGTAATGGTCAGCAGGAGGTGCAGAGATCAACTGCTATTTTCTTCCTTCCCTATCTTCAGAAAAAAAAAAACCCAAAAGCTTTAGTTAAATGCCCTTTTCTCTCTGGTTTTGTGCCACACTGAAAATGACATAGCATTAAACAGATAGCATTAATTTTCATAAAGCTGGTTTTCAAAAAGACATGATGCTGGTGAACAAGCAATTCTTTTAAAAGTAACTAGAAACAAGTCACCGATGTGGTGCTGCAGTCCTGAACGATTTTTTCACGTGGTGTGGCAGGAAAATGAGGTGGGCACTCAGGAAACGCTTTGCGTTAGATTCCTGTATCCTCTGCTTAGTACTTACGCCATATTATCTCAGGGAAGCCTAACTTCTGCTCCAACGTTTCTGAGCCTCAGTCTTTTCATTTGCAACAATGAGACATAATAGCATCTCTTTTCCTATGTAAGTGATAAGTGGTTTCAAGGATCATTTAGATAACGGAAGCATGTGTGTGTGCTACAACTTCCTGTATAGATTCAGCATATTCATATCCACATTGTGTATCCCTGATAGACATTTTAAGTGCATTACCTTATTTAATCTTCTTACTAATACTGTGAGGTCACTAGTAAAGCTCAGAGAAGTTTGTAACTTGATAAAGAGGTGTTGTATATGCCATTTTAGATATTTATGATAGAGGAGATTGCCACACAACCTCTGATGGCAAGATATAAACTGTCTAATGTGAGGATATAGGTGTAAATAAACTGCACTGCAGTGGTGTAAAGAATACAGTGGGATCAGAAGAATAGATAGAAGCCTGAGTTTGCACATAGGAATGCTAACTCTTTTCTGCCAGGGGTAGAGGGCCATGGAAGGGAAAGGAGCGTGTGAACACACGTGAGCGTGTGTGTATGTTTGGAGAATAGTTAGTATGTCAGAGAATGCTTCCTACTGGAGGAATTTAAAATACATCATAGTATCTTTCAAGATACTAAGTTCACCTGGCAGACTGGAAGCGGAGAGCAGCTCAGATTAAGAACAAATCAGGATGCCTACCTAGTAGGAAGATAAATGAGTGTTATACAAATGCTAATCCGTTTTACCTTTTATTAACATAAGTGCTTAACAGTAAAAGAATGAAATGAATTATGTAGACAAGCAGAAAAACTTAGATTCTATCCTCCACTTTCCACCAATGATTAGATACTGCTTGAAGACAAAACAGCGGCGCTGTTCAAACGTGTGCAGTCTTTTCTTTCTTTCCTCCTGCTTGAGGAGCATTTGTTTCAGCATTATTTAGCATTATTTGGAGACCAAGGCAACCTATATATATTTTCTTCTGTTATGGCCCTGTCTGGCCTCTGATAAGAGTTCAGCCACCCTGTTTCTCCCTCCAACTCTCTGTAAGATGTCAGGCAACTTGGATTCTTCAACACCAAGATAGCCAAATGAGTGCCATAGAGTCTGAGATGACAAAACACCATAGTAGGGTAGGGCTGTGTCCACTGGGGGTGAAAATACAGAAGCAATGAGAAGCGGACATTACAGCTGTGTTAGACTGGATCCTCACCCCCAGTTACTCACTCCTTTTGGATGTGTCATTGCATTGCCTCCCACTCCGTGCTGGGTGTATTCCTCACCCAGTCAATGTTGGCCTAGGCCAGGTGATTTGGTTTGGTGAAGACATCACTTGAGCAGAATATTTTAAAATGCTTTCATGGGTTAGTTTGCCCTCTGTGCTCCTTGATCTGTGAGAAGGAGATGCCCCAGATAATAGTTGCCCCCTCAGCCTGAGCCCCAAGAATGAGACAGAATGAAACAGAGACAAATGTGGTCTGAATCCTAGAGACATATCCAGCCAAACATGTGGGAATCAGCCAAACCCCTGCCAACATTTATGTATGTCAACAAAGTCAACATTTATTTATATGTAAGTCACTGAGATTTGATGTTGGTTTTTATGCAGCAAAAATTAATAACCATTTTGGAAAACAATTTAGCAGTTGCTTATAAACAGAGATAAATAGGACTTTAAAGGAAGATGGTAGGGTAAGATCCTGTATTCACCTTGTCCCATGATACAACTAGGTGACACCCACATCATTGTAAACAACACAGAAAACAACTTGAAGACTGGCAGAACAGACTCCCAAAGATAATGTATAGAAGAGGCCACATTGATGAGGATAGAAAGGGCAGAGACACAGTTGGGAGCTAAAGGAACCCACAGGGGTGTCCATAGGAAGGAGAGACACTGCAAGTGCAGAGAGAAAAAAAAATAGACCCTCACACCAGACACACATGGGGAAGATGCACCACCATTACATTTGGCTTTGAAAATTAGAGGGGACTAATTTCACAAGTTCTTACAATCAACAGGGCTTAACACTTGGAACTTGAAAAATTAGCCAGCTTGGCTCTGGAAGAGCTAGGAGGGTGATAGGAAACGGAGTTCCTGCCCTTAAAAAGACACCACAACAAACAGCTCTGCTGAGATACAGCATAGAAGCAGCAGTTGAAAAATGCCTGAGATCTATGGGAAGGAGATTTGTTTACCGATCTCAGAACATGTGTTCAAGGGGAGGGAACTTTAGGAGACTTCTCCAGGAACAAAGGAGCTGGCTGATTCCATTTCCCTCCCCTGCCTCTCAGCCTACTCAGTGCAACCTACTCAGTGCTAACATTCTCCACCTGACTTGCTAACAGCATAGCCAATCCTTGCATTCTCTTGTAAACACACCCTCTGGCCAGACCTCAGCTCCAGGTCTCCTCCTAGACCAGACCCATGCAAACCTTACTTACATGGGTGCCCTGCTCCTCCACTCATCTGCAGATCTGGCCCCTTCAACAAAGTGAGCCTTGGCAGGAGTTTTGGTGGCTGAAGTGGGCCAGTGTGGACTTCCTGGCACTCTCCTGCAGACTTCCCCCGCTCCGTACACCTTTGACCAGAGCCCATCCAAAGCAGTGCCATAAATTTGGCAGTCTTTAAACAGCCCTGCCGAGGGCCAGCACCACTTCAGAGTGACTCCAGCCCTGGGGAGAAGGGAAGATAACCACATATACCAGCCAACTGCAGCCCCAGCAGTAGGCCATAGGTAGACATCTGGTCTGACTGCAGACCCTGCTCACCAACAACAGCTTTTCAGGGAACAACACAGGGAAAGCACCCTGCAGTTTGGTGTTATTACATCTTTGAACACTTAGTCAGACTCAACTCAAATCTAAGGCAGCCCAAGACTGGACACTAGTAACATAGAGACCAAAACTTGTCCACAACAGGCGAAGAGATGACTGGACTGAAGACAAAAGCAGCCCAGCCACAACAGTAGGAAGCACACAGCACGCATAAGATATGTTCCTGAAGCACCAGGTTCTGTTGAAGGCAGGATATTCTACTTCAGGGCACTATTTTCAAGAGTAGGAGGCTTGGCTGACTTTCCTAACACAGAGAAACAGAGAGTAAGAGAAAACGAGGAGACAGGAATATGTTCCAAATGAACAGGACAAAATTAGAACAAGAGCTAAATGAAGTGGAGAGAAGTAATATGCTTGATAGAGAATTTGAAGTAATGGTCATAAAGATACTCAATGCACTTGAGAAAAGAGTGGAGTACCTCAATGAGGCCCTCAACAAAGACCTAGAAAACATAAAGAATCACAGATGAAGAACTCAATCATTGAAATTAAAAATACACTAGATGAAATGGTAGACTAGAGAAAGTAGAAGAAGAGATCAACTTGGAGGACAGAATAATGGAAAGCAATCAAGCTGAACAGGAGAGAAGAAAATAATAATAAAGAATACTTAGGAAATTCAGCAACACCATCAAGTGTAGTAATATTCACATTATAGGGATCTCAGAAGAAGAGAAAGGCAGGAAGAAAATTTATTGAAAGAGAAAATAGCTAAAGACTTCTGTAATTTGAGGAAGGAAAAAAATACAGATCCAGGAGACACAGAGATTTCCATCCCCCCCAACCAAATCAACTCAGGGAAGTCCACATCAAGAAACATGGCAATTAAAATGGAAAGAAGTAGTGATAAAAAGAGAATTTTAATGCAAGTGCAAAGAAAACAGTTACATACAAGGGAAACCCCGTAAAGCTATCAGATGATTTTTTTCAGCAGAAACTTTACCAGACTGAAAGGAGTGGCATGATGTATTCAAAGCACTGAAAGGAAAAGAAAAGAAAAGAAACCTGTCTCCAAGAATACTCTATCAAGGAAGGCTACCATTTAGAATTGAGAGATGGAGAGTTTCTCAGACAAACCAAACTTAAAGGAATTCATGACTACTAAATCAACCATACAAGAAACATTGAAGGTGACTTTTTGAATAGGAAAGAAAGACCTTAAGTAGGAGTAAGAAATGTAGGAAAAACAAGAAAAGTAAAACTAAATGTATGTGTAAAATTTAATCAGGGATTTTCAATAGCATGTAATGTGATCTCATATCACTAAAACATGGTGGGCAGGGGGGAGTAGTAAAGAATGGGTTCAAACTTAAGTGACCACCAATTTAATATAGAAACTGCTATATGTATAAGATGTTATATACAAACCTAATGGTAACCACAAATCAAAAACCAGTAATAGACAGGAAAAAGAGAAAGGTATCCAAGTATATCACTAAAGAAAGCCAACAAACCATGAGAGAACTTTTAAAAAGCCATAAAACAAGTTAAAACTGGCAATAAGTGCGTACCTATCAATAATTACTTTGAATGTAAACAGACAAACTGCTCCAATAAAAGACCTAGGGTGACAAAATAGACGAGAAAGTAAGACCTATCTATATACTGCCTAAAAAAGTCTCATTTCAGATTTAAAGACACATGCAGATTGAAAGTGATGGGATGCAAATGGAAATGAAATGTGGGAGAGCAATAATCACAACATGAATTAGAATTTAAGACTATAACAAAAACAAAGGCACTGTACAATCATAAGAGCAACACTTGAACAAGAAGGTATAATTGTAAATATTTACGCATCCAACATGGAAACACCCAAACACATAAAGAAGCTTATCACAACTGTAAAGGGAGGAATAAATAGCAATATAATAATAAGAGACTTTAACACCCACTTCCATCAATAGATAGATCATCCAAACAAAAAATCAGCAAGGAAACCATGACGTTGAATGGCACATTGGACCAAATGGGCTTAAGAGATACATTCAGGACATTCCATCCTAAAACAGCAGAATACACATTTTTTTCATGTCCAAATGGAACATTCTTTAAGTATATCACTTATTAGGCCACAAAACAAGTCTCAAAAAATTTAGGAAGATTGAAGTCATATCATGCATCTTTTCTGACCAAAATAGAATAAAACTATAAATCAGCCACAATAAGAAATCTGGAGAGAACACCACTACATGGAGGTTAAATAACATGCTAATAAACAATGAATGGGTCACCAAAGAAATCACAGGGGAAATCAAAAATTACGTGGAGACCAATAAAAATATAAACAAAACTGGTCAAAAGTTTTGACATTCAGCAAAAGCTATTCTAAGAGGGAAGTTTATAGCAATTCAGGCCTACTCAAGAGGCAAGGAAAAAATCTCAACCTAACTTCACTGCTAAAACTAGAAAAAGAAGAACGAACAAAACCCAAAACCATTAGAAGGAACAAAATAATAAAGATTAGAGTAAAAACAAACAAAATGGAAATTAAGAAGGCAATATAGTAGATAGATGAAACCAGGAGCTGATTCTTTGAAAATATCAACAAAACTGATAAACCTTTATCCAGACTAATAAAGAGTGAAGACTCTAATAAACAAAATCAGAAATGAAAAGGAAGAGAAAACAACCAACACCAGAGAAATAAAAAGGACTATGAGATTATTATGAAAACTTATATGCCAATAAACTAGAAAACCTAGAAGAAATGAATAAATTCCTATAAATGTATAACCTCCCAAAACTGAATCGTAAAAAACGAAAACTTGAAATGACAAATTGAATGAAATTTAATCACTGAAAAAAAGAATCCAACAAAGAGTAATCCAGGACCACATGGCTTCACAGATTAAATGTATCACATATTTAAAGAAAATTGAATACCTAGTCTTCCAAAGTATTCCAAAAAACAGAAGAGGAAGGAAAGTGTCCAATTTAATTCTACAAGGTCATCATTACCATGATAACAAAACAAGACAAAGACACTACAAGAAAAAGAGAACTATGGACTAATATCTCTGATAAACATAGTGTGAAAACCCTCAACAAAATATTAGCACAAAAAATTCAGCAATATATTAAAAAAAATCATTCAACATACCACAGTCAGATGGGATTTATTCCCGGGATGCCAGGATGTTTTAATACTTATGAATCAATCAGAATGATACATCACATTAATAAGAGAAAGGATAAAAACCATATGATCATTTTAATAGATCTAGGAAAATCATTTGACCTGTACAATATCCATTCATGATAAAAAAAAAAAACTTCAACAATGTTAACTTTAGAGAAGCATACATTTATGTAGTAAAAGCCATCTATGGAAAATCCCGCAGCTAACATCATGCTCAATGATGAAAATCTGAGAGCTTTTCCCTTAAGATCAGGAAAAAGACAAGGTTGTCCACTCTCACCACTGTTGTTCAATATCCTACAGAAGTTCTATCCACAGTAATCAGACAAGAAAAACAAATCAAAGGCATCCAAATCAGTAAGAAGTACAACTGTTGAGCTATTTGTGTGTAGTGTAATACTGAATATAGAAACCCTAAATGCTACACCAAAAAACTACTGGAACTGATAAATGAATTCAGTAAGGCCACAGGATAAAAAAATCAATATTTAGAAAAATTGCATTTCAGTATACTAATAATGAAAAAAACAGAGAAATTAAGGAAACAATCTCATTTACAACTGCACCAAAAATGTAATATCTAGGAATAAACTTAATCAAAGAGGTAGAAAGATCTGTACTCTGAAAATTATAAAACATGGATGAAATCAATTGGAGATCACATACACACACACATATACACACACACACACGTGCACACACAAAACTGGAAAGGTTTTTCATGCTCAGGGATTAAACAAATATTGTTAAAATGTCTATACTACCCAAATCCACAGATTTTAAGCAATCCCTATCAAAATACCAACAGTATTAAAAAAAACTATAAGAAATAATTCTAAAATGTATGTGGGGCCACAAAAGACCTTGATTAGCGAAAGCAATCCAGAAACAAGCACAAAGCTGGAAGTATCACAATCCCAGATTCCAAGATACACTCTAAGGCTGTAGTAATCCAAACAGTATCATACTGGCACAAGCACAGATGTATAGGTAATAGAAAGAATAGAGATCCCAGAAATAAACTCATCATTATATGGTCAATCTTTGACAAAGGAAACAAGAGTATGCAATGGGAGAAAGAAAGTCTTTTCAACAAATAATGTTTGGAAAACTGGTGGACAGCTACATGAAAAAGCATGAAACTGGACTGTTTTCTTGTGCCATACACAAAAATAAACTCAAAATGGATTAAGGACTTAAGTGCGAGTTATGAAACCATAGACATCCTAAAGGAGACCACAGGCAATAATGTTTCTGACATCAGCCATAGTAACATTTTTCTGTATGTATCTCCTGAGGCAGGGAAACAAAAGCAAAAATAAACTACTGTGACTCAAAGAGCTTCTGCACAGGAAAGGAAATCATTAAAACTAAAAGAAAATCTACAGAATGGGAGAAGATATTTGGAAATGACGTATCCAATAGAGGGTTAGTATACAATATATATAAAAAAGTTAATCACAACATATATAAAGAACTTATATTTCAACACAAAATACAAATAATCTAATTTAAAAATGAGAAGACAGGAACAGACATTTCTACAAAGAAGACATACAGATGGCCAAGATATACCTGAAAAGATGTTCAACATCAAAAAGCATCAGGGAAATACAAATCAACACTACAATGAGATATCACTTATACCTTTCAGAATAGCTAAAATAAAAAACACAAGAAATAGCAAAAGTTGCTGAGAATGTGTAGAAAAAGAATCCCTTGTATACTGTTGGTGGGAATACAAAGTGGTATACCCTTTTGGAAGGCAGTAGGGAGGTTCCTCAAAAAACTAAAAATAGAATTACCGTATGATCCAGTAATTCCACCACTGGTATATACCCGAAGTATATAAAAACAGTAATTCAGAAAGATGTGTGTGCACCCATGTTTACTGTAGCATTTGCAAAAGCCAACATATAGAAGCAACTCAAGTGTCTGTCAATTGATGAATGGACAAAGAAAATGATGTAGCATATATTCAAACACACAGTGAAATATTACTAAGTCATGAAAAGAACGAAATCTTGCCCTTTGGAACAGCATGGATGAATCTAGAGTATAATGTTAAATGAAATATGTCAGAGAAAGACAAATACCATATGATTTCACTTATGTGAATTATGTAGAATTTAAGAAAACAATAAAAAAGTAATAAGATAAATCAAGAAAAAGACATATTTAAAGAGAACAAACTGATGGTTATCAGAGGGGAAGTGGGTGACAGATGGGTGAAATAGTTGAAGAGGATTAAGAATATGCTTATCATAATAAGTACTGAGTAATGTATAAAATTGTTAAATGACTGCATTGGAAACCAGAAACTAATGTAATACTGTATTTTACATTGATTGGAATTTATATCAATCAATGGAGATAAAAAAATAAGTTAAACTGATAACATTTTAATCCTATGTCTAGAGATTTATATAAGAGAAATAAGGAATATACCCACACAAATAGGTTCATCATAACTAGAAACTGGAAATAGTCCAGTTGTCCAACAGGTGATCGAATAAAAAAATGGTATATTTATGTAATGGCATCCAGCAATAAAGAGGGGGAAAGCCCCCCACTGATACATAGAACAACCTAAATCAATTGCAATAACACTCTGCCAAATGTTAGAAATTAGAAATGAAAGACTGTACAGTATACTATGTTTATGATTTTAGAAATATCAAAAGTATACTGGCAGAAAGCCAAGCAGTGATTGTTTGCCAGAGTCCAGGGAAGGGGTTAACTGTAAAGGGACACAAAATAACCTATGAGATGATGAAAATATTACATATCATTATTGTGATGGTAGATCCACATTTATATACATTTGCCAAAGCTCATCAAAGTTCACATTTGTACTCGATATTTTTTTTGTAAAGCTAATTAAATTAAATTTTGTAAAGCTAATTAAAAATTAAATAGGGACAACAACATATATGCAAATTTTATAAATTGGGAAAATTATTTTAAGACAACAAATTTGACAAACTGTTAAGTGAAATTAGTCCAGCAGTTCTTTTTTGGTCATGGTTTGCTATTGACTCAGTAAATTTTCTTTTTCTCATGACACTCATAGGTCTAAAGAAATCTATTAGTTCCATTTACTAAGTAGGTTAAAACAACTTTAATAAGTACAATCTAATAATTTAGTAGCATGTAAAAATCCTTAAAAATATTTTTATTCCTAAGTAACCACAATTACTAATGCACCTGTTAAGTGCTATACGATTTCTTGAACTTTGGGATCAGATTGGTTTCTGTCACCCTCATTTTCTCTTCCATGTTGAGTTTCATGCAGCATTGGGTTTTCATCACAGCATCTGTGGAAAACTCGGCTTCACAAAGTTAACAGCACCATCAGATGCAATGTAGCATGATCTAATGTTGAAACTGTGGACTACGTCAAGCTAATAATTCACAGTGTCTGACATATGTCATCGTGCTTCCTGAAACGTTTAAAATATTCCTCAATGCCACAATAACTTTGGTGTACTACCAGGCATAGCTTGGTTTAAAAACCATGAAACTAATACAGGAAACCATTTCATGACACATTTTGGAAAAGGGGGGGGTCTGTGAGATCTCTATCAATGTGTATTTAAAAATACTTTCTTTGATGGCCATCTGTATATCTTTGAAAATAATGTCTATTCAGGTCCTCTGCCCATTTTTTATCAGATTTTTTGGTGTCGAGTAGTAGAAGTTCTTTGTATTGACGATATTGTAAGTTTGACGATTAACCCCTTCCTGGATATATAATTTGCAGATATCTTCTCCCATTTGTCTTTTTGGGTTGTTGTTGTTGTTGGTGGTGGTGGTGGTGGTGGTGGTGGTGGTGGTGGTTTCCTTTGCTATGAAAAAGCTTTTTATTTTTGGTGTAGTCACAGTCATTTATTTTGCTTTTGATTCCCTTTGCCAGAGGAGACATATCCATAGATAGGTTGCTAAGCCTGATGGCCAGGCGATTATTGTCTGTGTTTTCTTCTAAGAGTTTTGTGGTTACAGGTCTCACAGTTAGATCTTTAACTAGTTTATGTCAGTGTATGGTATCAGAAAGTCGTCCAGTTTCATTCTTTGGCTGGTAGCTGTACAGGTTTCTCAGCACCATGTATTAAAAAGACTGTCTTTGCCCCACTTTATACTCCAGCCTCCTCTATTATGGATTAATTGATCATATAGGTGGGCCCTCTATTCCATTCTCTTGATCTATGTGGGTTTTTTTGTGCCAGTAACATACTGGTTTGATTACTATAGCTTTGTAGTATATTTCAAAATTTGGGATTGTGATACTTCCAGCTTTATTCTTCTTTCTCCCGATTGTTTTGGCTACTTGAGGTCTTCTGTGGGGTTTTTTTTTTGTTGTTGTTTGTTAAGTTTGTTTATTTATGTATTTTGGGGGTGGGGGAAAGAGAGAAAGCGCGAGCGCGAGTGTGTGTGTGGGCACGCATGCGTAGGGGAGGGGCAGAGAAAGAGGGAGAGAATCCTAAGCAGGCTCTGCACCATCAACACAGAGCCCGATGTGAGGCTTATGCTTATGAACTGAAAGATCATGATCTGAGCCAAGACGAAGAGTCAGATGCTCAACTGACTGAGCCACCCAAGCACCCCTGAGGTGATTTGTGATTTAAACAAATTTTAAAATTATTTGTTCTAGGTCTGTGAAAAATGCCATTAGTATTTTGATAGGTGTTTGACTGAATCTGTAGATTGCTTTGGGTTATTTTAATTTTTAATTTCCAAAGTAGACACACACATGGGTAACAGACACATGAAAATATGTTCAACATCACTAATAATGAGGGAAGTGCAAATTGAAACTACAGTGAAGTATCACTTCGTACCAATCAGAATGGCTAGTTTCAAAGACAAGAAATTAGTGTTGCTGAGGATATGGAGAAAAGAGAACTCTTGTGCCCTTTTGGTAGAAATGTAAATTGGTCAAAACATTGTGGAAAACAGTATGGAAGTTCCTTCAAAACATTACAAATAGAAATGCCATATGACCCAGTAATTACACTACTGAGTATTTAACTAAAGAAATTGAAAAGGCTGATTTGACAAGATGTCTATTGCAGCATTGTTAACAATAGCCAAGATATAGAAGGAACTTTAGTGTCCATCAATAAATGAATGAATGAAGGAGTCACCCATACATGATGAAATATTAGTCATAAAAAAAGAATGAAATCTTAACATTTGTGACAACATGCATGAACCTAGAGGGTATATGCAAGATGAAACAATTCAGAGGAAGACAAATACCATATTGTTTCATTTGTATGTGGATCTGAAAAACAGTAGAAATTAATAAACAGACTCTTAAATACAGAGAACAAACTGCTGATGGCCAGAGGGGAGGTTGCTGGGGAATGGGTACAATAGGTGAAGGGATTAATTGGTGCAAACTTTCAGTTACAAAATAAATAAGTCACAGATATGAGAAGTATAGTGTAGGGAATATAGACAATAATATGGTAGTAATGTTGCATATTAACTATACTTTGGTGAGCATTCAGTATAGAGTTGTCAAATAAATATATTATACACCTGAGACTAACATAACATATGTTAATTATATTTCAATAAAAAAGTACTCTTCTGAGATAAAGTTGAGGCATCACTGTGATTTTTCCCTTGGTGTCCTATAATTTTAAAAGGGTAGTGCAATCTCTCAAATGACTCCTATTCAAGGACCTTAATAAAGGTTCAAGGATTTTTTTTTAATGAAGGGCACCAAGATGGACATACAGAGAAGAATAAACTTCACAGCCCAAGGACATTGTATGAACTTGATTTATTTTGTGCAGGTGCAGTTCCAAATGATTGGGATAAGAGAAACAAGTGATAATATGGTGTGAAAATGATGTCAAATCCAGATACAGAGTTAGCAAGATCCAGCATCCAGCTTCAAATAGAGCATGAATTCAATCCTTTTCTTATGGGTCTGTCAGAATTTGAAAAAAACAAAACAAAACATAAGGCATTCAAGTAAGAATAGACCTGCTTGCACTCTTGCCAATATTTATAACTTAAAAAACAAAAGTCCAGAGAAAAACACAAAGTGAGAGAGAATGTCTGTGTTCACATATCACATAAGGAATGTGCTACGGGGGCAGTGTAATCAAGACCAGATGAGTAATCGGAAATGGATTCACTCCGTTCATTTGTTGATATAAAATTCCAATGATCTCATACCAGCTCTTTGTGCTTTTTTGTTTTTGTTTTTTGTATTTTCTAATGGGTTACTTAAGCTTTTTGGATCTCAATTCCGTATCTGTAGTACAGTGATGGCTTTATGAATATTTTCATGGCTCCTTCTAGCTTTAACTTTTCATATTTTCTAAAGTGCTATGTATGAGACCATTGTAATTTCCACAAATATTCATGAAGACAATTCCATAATCCCAAATTTATATGAGTAAACATTATTTTCAAAGAATATATGATATATTTTTATATTGGACTATTCAGCATTGACAAACTCTACAAAAGGACAAAATGTAGGCTTACAAAATTTTCTTGGAATAAATGTATGTCGACCTAGTGATGTTTTGGTTTGGGAAGTAGAGGATGTAATTGTTTATCTAGCCAATCTGCAAAGATGGGAGAAGCATCTTTGTGAAAAAGTTGACGTGTAGAAGCTACTTTTATTACTTTTATTCTCTGAAGGAAAGAAATAATTTTTTTCATGAAACACATTAAATGCAGAAAGATAACAAATTCCCAGATTCAGTTATTTTTGTAGACCATGGATGTCTTTCTGTAATAAAAATGAATAAAATATTCTGCCCGCATCAACTAAATGGAGGCAAAAGATAGTTTGTTGGCTTTGAGACTAAGGTACTTATTCCCTCTTTAGTCTTTTACTATAGTGATCTATCATGCTTGTCTCTTCTGTTCTGTGATAAAGCTTCTTTATCAAGTTTAAGAAACAAAATACAGGCAAAATAGTTGATTTTACAATGTAGGGGGAAGACTTTTCTGAGAACTGTTGACTGCTCTTTAACGCTGCAATTTTTTAATTCATCATCTGTGTCTGTACCTGTATTTGAATGTGTTTGTGATTGTCCTAGAATCTTTTAAGCTTTCTTTTTTTTTTTTTCATTAAGATGTTGGCAGAATCCTGCACAAATTCTTAGATTCATTTTATTCTGGGATTTGCTTAAATATTTATTGAGATCCTACTAGGCTACGGGCATGAGGGTACCAAGATATAAAATATACAGCCTGGTTGGTGACACTGGCATATGAAATGTTACAATAAAACTGAGATGACTCTTCTAGGACTAGAGGGATGCATGTGAAGGATGAGAAGAGATGAAGTCTACGGCTGGTGAGAGGTGGTAGAGAGATCTGGTCTGGGGATGATCCTGAACTAGGAACTCACAAGTATTAAAGTTGCTGTTTCAACTGATTGGTTGATTAGTCAATTAGTTGAAAATCAACCAGCTCCCATCTCAATGCATCTGAAGATGAATTGGGACACATGACATGGACGGAAAGTTACTCTGGAATAACCATCTTTTTTTACTCAACATGCAGTCTAGAATTTGTGGTTGAAATTGTTTAGTTTTCATTATATTGGAACTGTATACTGAATATAGGTTCAGAATCAGTGTATAATATGAAAATTTTGCATGGTCATAATAACTATTGGAGGTCCTTGAATGTGTAATGAGTCAGCAAAAACAACGGTACATATTTAATTTGGTCCAATAAATCCAATTCCTTTTATAGCATTAAAACAGCTTATTTTCTTTTTTGATGAGTACTCTATGCACTGGTTGCCTTATGTTTAGGGACAATTTTGTATAAAAAAAATAAAAATAGAACTCTTTTAACTTTTGAGTCACACTCAATTTTGAACACTTAACCAAATTTCACTCTTTCTGGTACAACTTTCATAAGCAGATGGCTGTATAATTCGACTCTGTCAACCTCATTCATCTACCTGAATTGTTTCCCCTCTATCCCCAGTGGTTCCCATGGAAGAACCCAAAGATACTGTCTCTTTTTTAAAAATCTTGAAAGAAAATAATGTATGTCTTAATCAAAATTAAAGTACCAGTATGCGACTACAAGATGCACAGAACAGAATGCACAGATGTATACTTGTTGGAGATCGCACAATTCAACATATTCATGTTATCACCACCTCCCCAAAATAAAAATAGAACATTGGTGTCCACTAAATTAAACGGGGCCTCTTACCAGTCATCCTTTTCAACCACTTTTTTTGTATCTATCACCATAGATTAGTTTTTCCTATTTGTGATTTCATACAGTGGAACCAATAACATGTAATTTGTGTGTGTGTGTCATTTCTTTTGTTTAGTGTGATATTCCTGTGATTTATGCAAGCAATTTTTTTATTCATGCAAAGTAGTTCTCCCTTGTATGAATATATTACAGTTTCTTTATTCTATTGATGGATATTAGGGTTCTTTTTCATTGGAATTATTACCCAAAAAAGCTTTCTATGAATGTTGTCATGTACTTCTGTGTGAAGAAATATATTTGTTTTTATTGGATAAATATTTTACATGATGCTTTCAAACAGATCATAAAAGGTGCAACCCTAGAACAGTATGAGAATTTCATTTGCTCACCAACATTAGGTATTTTTAAAATTTTAGCCCCATCAGTATGTATGTAATGATTCAATTGTAGTTTTAATTTTTATCTCTTTGTATATTTATTTTGTATATTTGTGTATTTATTATATTTCTTTTTATTTGAAGTGTCCAAGTCTTTTACTGATTATTGGCTGAGTTGTTTCCTTATTACGATCTGAAGGAATTTGTTATATATCCTGACTCCATTCTTATTTTTTTTTTAAATTCTCATGTGCTTTTTTATTTTACTTCTTATCTCATTAAAAATGTTTTTGATGTTTATTTTTGAGAGAGAGACAGAGTACAAGCAGGGGGGGTGGCAGAGAGAGAGGGAGACAGAATCCGAAGCAGGCTCCAGGGTCTGAGCGACGCAGATCTCAAATCCACGAACCATAAGATCATGACCTGAGCTGAAATCGGACACTTAGCCAACTGAGCCACCCAGGCTTCCCTCTCATGTGCTTTTTAAAAAAAAATTATTTAAATTCCAGTGAGTTAACATGCAATGTAATATTAGTTTTCAGGTATATAATACGGTGATTCAACACTTCCATACGATACCCTGCGCTCATCACAATAAGGGCCCTCCTGTATCCTCACCCCCTATTTAACCCATCCTCCACTTCCTTCCCCTCTGGTCACCGTCAGTTTGTTTTCTATAATTAAGAGTCTATTTCTTGGCTTTTGTTGATATGCTTTGCTAAGTTTTTTCTTTGAATTTGTGGCTTATTTTAATAATAGTATTTTCTGATACTGTAAATATATCATTTTGACAAAATCCAGCTAATCCATTTTTATTTTCTGTAGTTGGTTCATTTTATGCCGGGTCAGATAATGGTATTCTACCCCAAGTTTGCAGGGATAGTCTCCTATGTTTTGTTCATTATAATTTTGGTTTTTATACTTAGATCTATGATCCAGCTCACATTAATTTTTGTGCATGAAATGAGCTAGATAGAGATCAAGGGTCTTTTTTTACATGTTAAATATTCAGTTGATATAGCAATATTTGAAAAAACACTTAATGTTTCCTTGTTGAATTAGCTTCACACCTTGGTTGAAAACCATTTGACTGTATATGTGTAGGTCTATTTCTGGACTCCTGTTTTCATTCCTTGATGTATTAGTCTATGCCAATAAAGCATTGTTTTCATTACTGCAGTCAGTCTTAAAATCAGGTAAGTATAAGGTAAAATCAGTATAAGTCCTCCAAATTATTTTTTTGTAAGCTGGGGCACTGGGAGGCTCAGTCATTTAAGTGTCTGACTTCTGCTCGGGCCGTGATCTCATGGTTCCAGCCCCGTGTTGGGCTCTGAGCTGACAGCTGGGAGCCTGGAGGCTGCTTCAGATTCTTTGTTCTTCCTCTCTCTCTGTCCCTCCCTTGTTCATGTGCTCTCTCTCTCTTTCAAAAATAAATAAATATTAAAAAAAAGATTTTAAAGAGATTGTTGGAGCTATTCTAGGGCTTTGTATTTTCATAAAAAATTAGAACTGGGTTTTTAAAAAAGCAGATAAAATTTTGATAGGGTTTGTGTTGAATCTATTAAATGATTTAGACTGAATATTGAGTAAATATTAGCTCTCTGTATAAGTGTAGGTCTAATTATATAATTAAGGAAATAGAAAAAATCAAATAAAGGTATATTTTAATCTTTTTAAATAAGAAAAAAATACATATATATTTTTCCCTTCCAGGGAGAATTTTTTCTACTTTTTTTGGTAATAATATCATAGCCATTGGAATAGAAAATAGAAATGCATCTCTTTTGTACAGTTCCTGGTACTAATGTTCTTTTGTGGGAGAGTCTGAGCCATATTGCTTATTTTTACAAATACATAGTTTACAAAAACTATTTTCAATAGTTCATTTTGAATCTTTAATAATAATTTTATTGATAATGGAATTACTAATTTTCACATTTTTCTACCTTGTATGTTGTATGAGCAAGGGAGATACAAAGACTTTTGAGGCTTTGTTATTTGTTATTCTTTGTCAGTGTAAGTTTAGATCAGTAGAATTATATACTTTTTTTTTCCCCTTAAGAAATAACTGGATTTTAGTTTTTCCCAGCCCAGAACTCTCACACTGAATCTTTCAAGGCCATATTCTGTCCTGTTCTGGGCTGGTGCGTCCCTCTGTCCTTTAATGTTCTTCTCCTTTATCTTCGATGGCAAACCCCTCATTTTCCAGAGTGCAGCTCAAGTCTGACCTCTTCAGGGATTGTCCCTACCAAGTGTGTCTAAAATACTTATCTCCATAGTTCTCTACACCAACATCCTTTGATTTTCATTACTTAGGTTTTCACTCTCTGAAATCACTTGCTTGTTTCTTGCATATTTACTATCTCTTTGCTTCCCCCAGAAAGTAAGCTCTCGGAGGCCAGAACCATATTGCCCTCAGCATGCCTACCACATCGGCAAGGCAATAAATACCTGCTAAAAGAATGAGTGGATTTTGAAGTTGGTTATACTGTTTTAACTTACCACTGACATTATTTGAATCCACTCATTGTACCTTTTCAAATTTGAACTTTGAAAGAAAGTTAATGTTTGTACATTCTTTCTATTTTTACTTCTGGCATTACTGACAACGGAGCACACTTTTACACACTGTAAATAGTTATATTTACTCTTGTGTGAGAAGGTGGAAGTGGACCTGACTTTATAGTCAAAACCATGATTTCAGATTTTGGCTTTATTGTTTACTAAGTGTTCAAACTTATACCACCACTTAATATTCCTGAGCCTCAGTTTCCATGTGGATTTCAGATAATAGCACTTGGTCTGCTCATTCCATAAAATTTCTGTGAAGGTGAAACTAGATACTATATTTATGGAAGCACTTTGCAATTGGAATATGTAAGATCTTATTATTAAATTTAATGTGCTAATGCATTGCCTAATGGACCAAAAGAGTTAATTGTTCTGCAAAAATTATCTAATTTATTTTCAGGGTTGGGGAGAATTTTATGCAAGGTGCTACTAATAGATAATAATAACTCATTTGTTCCTCTATCACACCTTTCTTTAGAGGACTCAGAGAGCTTTATTCTATCTCATTAATCCTCAACAATGCCTCTAAATTGTTAGACAGCCTGGTGATAAGCTTGGTTCTTCTGATTTTTACAGCCGGAGCAAATGAGGCACTGAGAGGTTATGGGACCTTTTCAAAGTCACACAGAAATCAGTGAGGGTGCCGTGGAAAGGGGCTTGAGACTCCTGGAAGCCTCCTGCCTGTAACTAACTTCAGTAGACAATGCCCAGGATAGGTCATTGCTAAAAGCAGGAGAAACAAAGAGCATGACGGTGGACTGTCCTCAGTGAGCTTCATTCTTAGAATGAGAATAGGAGCATAAATTGGTGAATATGGGGCAGAATTGGAATGTCATAGTTCAGGGTTTTTTTTATTTTTTTCATTTTAATTTCATTTTTTTATATTTTTAATGTTTATTAATTTATTTTTTAAATAGCTAATTGTCAAGTTGGTTTCCATATAAGACCCAGTGAGGTGCTGTGAAGTTTCAGTGTGGGTAGAACTCATTAGTTAAAACAGAATGGACTTCAGAGAAGAGGTGACATTTGAAATAGATCATAAAATGTTGATAAGTTTTGAAAGTAATAAAAGTAGAAAAAAATACTAGGCAAATGAAACAGTAAACAAAACATAAGAGACATACGGGACTTATCTGAGGAAAAGTGATTTGTCACTTTGAATAATGTGATATATACAAATAACACAATGTATTTAGATACATGTTAAAATCACCTTAAAATGATAATTTTATAAGTTTTTATAAGGATTTACCATAAATAATGATTCACAGTCGTAGTCATCATAGTTAAAATCATGTTCATTACCAGCAGTCATCAAACATTAGGGGCATTGTAGATATCTAAGGCTCTTGTGACACATTGAAGTAAAGTTTACCTCCCCTCCTCTCTTGTGTCAGAGCATATTTCTCCGACCAGATCTTGGGCTTGGGATTAAGCTATGCAAGTTTCTCTGCCAAATGGAACATGATCGGATGTGACTCAAGTTTAGATATTCTTACACAGTTTGGTTTGCCTTATACCATAAAACTGACATAAGAGATAAAGCCCCAAGGATAGTTTCTGTTTTTTAAAAGAGAATGAGGGACACATAGAGCAGATCTGGACCCAGTGTTCAGCGTCTGTCCAAAGCAAACCAAACCCCAGCCTGAAGCAAAGCTATCCCACCTGACTCACAGACATGTAAAGGAGAAAAAGAATCGCTTAATCCTAAATCATTGTACTTCAAAGTGATTTATCATGCAATCATAGTTGATCAACCTAGCTGGTAGTGTCTAGTGGCGGTATACTGTATAACATCTTGAATTCAAGGATATGCCACTTTTATTTATTTTTAAAAATATTTTTATTTATTTATTTATTTATTTATTTATTTATTTATTTATTTAGAGAGAATCCGAAGCAGGCTCCAGGCTCTGGGCTGTCAGCACAGAGCCCCACATGGGACTCGAACTCATGAACTGTGAGATCATGACCTTAGCTGAAGTTGGTTGCTTAACCAATTGAGCCATTCAGGCACCCCAAGGATGTGCCACTTTTCAACCTAGTGAACATAAATGGGTCTTTGTGACAAGAATCCTTAGAAGTAGTTCACTGACAGTTAAACCAATGGATGCGCTCCAGATCTCAGAAATGGAATAAAATGTTAATTTATATCATATACATATTTCTCTGAGCCACTTCCTAAATGATAAGGACCTTTACCCTTAAGTGTTATGAGCAAGAGAGTAGCATAGCCAGAGTTTGACTTTAGTAAGAATGATTTGGCTGAGTCTATAGGATACAGATGTAGTGTTGGGAGTTCAGGCAGGAGAGTGTTTCCAATGTCTAAATGATAGGCAATGGTTAACTTGAGTGGAAGTAAGAAAAAAAAAAATGACAGAAAGAAAATACATGCAAGAAGCTTTCCTGGAGTTGATTTCATTGGATGTGACAATTGATGAGTTGATGAGGAGAAGGAAAATCAAAAGTGACTTGAGTCTTTAAAGCAGTTGTCAGTTATAAGATTAGTGATGTCATTCTCAGAAATGAGAAAGTCAGAAGGGGATGAGTTGGTGATTTGAATTGTAGAGAGATGACTTGTTTCATACTTATTTTGTCGAGTGTGAAGTATAGACAGATTTGAGCAAGTGACTAGATACCACTTACCTGATTGTCAAATGCCTTTAAATGAAGAGTGCTTTTATGCCTAGATGGAAAAGATGGAAAAGATTAAATTCCAAACTCCAGAGAAGTTTTAAGAAACAAAACCAATGGATTCCTGCTTAGAGCCAAGAACATTAGGTAGAGTGTTTGGTATTCATTGAAATTCTATTGCCAGGGAAAACAGCAATGTCTTAAAGAGAAAGAGCCTAGTTTGGCCATGTGTGCCCCTTTTGGGGGATTATCTAACTATGGGACTGATAGAAAAGGCACAGCATTTGTATATTACATTGCAGAAAACTTTATAATTAACTTTATATTGAAACATGGACATGCTATGTTCTATACCAGTTAGTAGTCAGTCGATGAAGAATTTTATAGAGGTTTACTGGCTGGTAACTTGAGACATTTTAACAAGTGATAATTCATGAAATAGCATTTGAGAACATTTGCTTTGGAAACAGCCCACTCTGGTTCGAATCTATGTTTTACCAGTTCAGCCTACTGATTTCATTCATTCAACAAATATTTATTGAATTCCTGCCATTTTCTGTGTCTGAGACCATTGCTTTTGAGAATTTCCATCTTAGTGGAGGGAGGTATTCAACAAACAATAAGCATAATAAATAAATAGCAAAGATTATTAAAAGGTTAAGAGAGGTATGGAGAAAGGAGGAGAAGCATGTAAGGAGGATTGGGTGTTTGGTGGGAGTAGGGGACAAATAGCATTGTTAGAGTAGTCAAGACAGGTTTCAATATTTGAGCAAAAACCCTAAGGAGTTGAAAGAGATAGGAAGATATAAACAAATAAAATATCTAGAGCACAGGTCCTGAGGTGGAAGTGTGACTGCTATGTTTAGTGAACAGCAGAGAGGCTGGAGTAGAAAGACCAATTTAAAGAATAGGAGGAAAAGAAGACAGTGAGAAAAATGGGGGTGGGGCGGAATGGGCAATCAGGAAGGGATTTTAGCTTTCACCATGAGTGGGAAGTAGATTCATTAGAGACTTATTTTTCTTTCCTCTTTATTATAGAAAATTTCAATCATATCTAAAAATAGAGAGAGAGTACAATTGAGCCTCATCATCCACTTAAAATAATTATTGATATAAGACCATTCTTATTTCATTTGTATCCCTGCTCAGTCCTTCAATTCCTGATTATTTTAAAGCAGAATCAAGATGTCATATCATTTGGCTTATAACTATTTAGTAATATCTTCAAAAGAAAAAAACTTCATTGTCTTAAACATAATTATAAAGCCATGATTATACCTAAAAATAAAGATCTTGGTGTTACCAAATATCCAATACGCATTCACATTTCCCCTAATTGTTTTAGAGATGTGTTTTTATGGTTATTTGTGTAAATGAGGATTATAAAGTGGTTGGAGCAAGGGGGGTACCAGCAACATTCTAGCTGATGTAGTAAGAATAGTGTGTGGGGTGTCAAGGAAAGGAGCAGGCAGAACGGTTGGAAGCCATTGCAGTTATTTGGAAGAGAAGTAATGGTGGACCAACCTAGAATGGTAGCTGAGGAAGAGGTGATACATTTTTGATTGCTGAATCTATTCTAAAATTAGTGCCAATAGATTTTCTAAAGATATCGGGTATGGATGTGAGAGAGAAATCGTGGGGTCAGCACAGGGGTTTTGGGTTAAGCTGGCCAACAGTGTTGACAGGTTTGTGGGATACACAGAGTTAAGTCTGGGCAGTTCAAGTCTCTGTCTAAAAACGAGTTCCCTTGGTGCACCTGGGTGGCTCAGTCGGTTGGGTGTCCGACTTTGGCTCAGCTCATGATCTCACAGCTCCTGAGTTCCAGCTCCATGTTGGGCTCTGTGCTGACAGCACGGAGCCTGGAGCAGGCTTCAGATTCTGTATCTTCCTCTCTCTCTGTTCCCTTCCCCTACTCGTGTTCTGTCTGTCTCTCTCTCTCAAAAGTAAATGTTAAATAATAATAAAAGAAAAGATAAATGAGAGTTCCCAGCATGTTATTGATGTATAAGGGCTCTGAGATGAGATGAAATCACCAACGTCTTTAGTGTAAATTGAAGAGAGAAGGTGACCAAGGACATAGCCCTGGGGTGTTCCAAGGTTTGAAATAAGGGAGAAAAATCAGCAAAGGATATTGAGGAGCTACTAGGGAAGCATGTGTTCTGGGAGTGAAGAGGAGCAGTGCCTTACGGAGTGGGCAGGCATCCACAGTGTCAAAAGCTATTGCTGTGTCAAATGAGAACTATAATAAAGGATAATGTGAATTATTCTTTCACGTAATTTTGTTTATTCAAAAATATTATGGCCTACTATATTTCAGCCCCTGGTTAGACACTGCAGATAAAAATGAGAAGATGACACAAGTTCTACCTTGAGGAATCATCTACTAGTGGGGATACAGGCAATTAGAAGACATTATAAAACACTATTGTAACTTATGCATTTTATGCTCCATTTGGTTCACTCGAAAAATAGGGCTAGTTGTGCCTTCATTATATGTTTTGAGAATTAAATGATATTATACTTCTATAGGGATATGAAAAAATTATTACCCTCTAGAATTAGTTGGTTAATTACTCTTCTTATTTAGAAGAAATATCAATACGTTTGTGGTACAGACTAAAACCCAGAGGTCAGGTTTAATTGACAAAAGATTAACTTTAAGTCATAGGCTTAAGAAGAGAAAAACGTGAGTATTTCTAAGAAGAACTTTGGAAGGATGGTGTGGAGACCTAAAATAAAAATAAGAGGGTAGAGGATGAGATCATGGGCTGGAGCAAGGCCAGAAGGAAGAAGGCTGGGTGGTCTGTGGTTGAAGCCAGACAGGACAGACAGAAATATCTAACAGAATTATAACGGATCACTTTGAAACTGTGGAATTGGATTGACCTAAGATGAAAACTAGGGCAATTTGCAAAGGCTCAGGACCAATGTCTCTAAAATATATAAAAATGAGTAAGGTGTAGAATTGTCCTAGCTCTGGAGGGGGAGTTCAGCTCAATCCAACAAAGACGTTAAGAGCCAGAAAGGACTGCGGTGACATCCGGGCTAAATATGTAGAGAACTTGGCGTGGAGTTCGGGTTTAGTAAATGGCAGCATTTACTGCAGCAGGATATACACATCCCCCCCAAAAAATCTGTCTACCAAGGTGTGGGTAGCAGCTGTGTCGATCACTGGGAATATGCTTGCTTGCTCTTTACATTCTGTGATTGTATTTTTAATTTTTTTTTTCTGAAATAAGTACATCTTCATTTGGAGTCAGAAAAACAATATTAGAAATTTTTTTTTTGGTAGGAGAAAGCAAAGTTAACCATACAGTTTTTATATAGTCCTCACGGAGCCCATCTGAAAGTAGGAATAAATCCACTCCTGAAATATGGCTGATGAAATCATTTTGAATGAAATTTTCTAACGTGAATGAGGCCCCAAGACCTTGCAAGAATGATGACGCTAATGGTGTCACTGAATCAGGTGTTCGTATATTTCATTTAATTCTAAGAAAATGTGTACATTTGTAAACATAATCACAACGTCCTCCCTCAATGCATTCCAACAACTTTAATTTTGATATTTTTAAAATCACCATCTACATGCAAAGCAGGGTTATTAGGGTAAGGGTATATGGAAGAATAAGATTTGAAAACTGCTTTCAAGAAACTGCTAAAATGTTTTATGTATAAACGCAATACTGAAGAGATTATTCTATTCAATTAAAAAATGTGCATTGAACTATGCTGAGTGGTGGGAATGTAAAAGTAAGTACGACACAGGGGCTATCTCCTACCAGGGGAAAAAGACATGTGAACAAATAAGTGACAATGTGACAAATGAGGCAATAGAAACACAGAGAAGCTACCTGGAAGTGCAAGGCTAAGAATGATTAATTTTATCTGTAAATTTAGGAAAACACTTCTGAAGTGAGGAATCTAGCTGCTGAGGACTAAATACTCTGGCATTCAAGATGCATCCTCATTCTAAATAAAGAATGGCGTTTGTCACTTGGTGAAAAGTGTTAGAGTGAGCAGGGTATCAGCATATGAGACAAGTAAGTTTAACAGAGGGCAAACTCAAGCCCCTTGGGCATATGAAGGGCCCTGAGGTATAGTGGGCAGCGTGGAGGGAAACGGTTCTAGAGATCACTGGGGCCAGCAGGCTGTGTGAACTGTTTTGTATAGAAGTTTTGTATAACATGATGATTGTCTCCCATCAGGAATGTCTGAGTCAAGCAATATGATATGTGCGTATACTGTGCAGTAGGGATGAAGAATGGGTGCAGAATTTGAACAACCTGTAAGAGATGACAGTGTTGCACATAAAAAAAAAAAAAAGTGAAGATACAGGCAAATAATGAGTTTTGGGTTGAAACTGGAGCAATCTGTGAAGCTTTGGGGCATTCTGGATAGATGTTCCCAAGAGCAAATAATGTAAGATTGAGAAAATCATCAAAGTTTGAATATAGGAACTATGTAAGGAAGTGACAAAAAACAGATTTAATGAGATTTAAGACTTTGGAAGCACTCCTTAAATATCAAATCTTAATGTTTTTAGGGTTTTTTTTTTATAAATCAAAAGGGTCAAAAAGACTATCAGAGGGAAAAAACAACAAATAGGATTCACTATTTGTTTAAATGGATGTTTAGTTTTGTTTTTTTAAAGTTCAGCTCCACGAACATTGTTTGAGTACCTATTCTATGTCCCACACTATACACTGTAGTGCTGGGGACATAAATTTGTGTATGGTATTATACCTAGGAAACTTACATTCTCTTTTGGTCATCAGATCTATATCTATAAACTGTTACACTGATAAAGTATTCTCAGGGATAAGAACTATCTAGAGGAAGAACAAAATATATCCAGAAGACTGTGCGATTGATAAATCTAATTAATGCAGTATACTAATCAGGTTGTAACCGTAGTTTTCACCATTTTTGTGTAAATTAGCCTAACTATGATCCATGATGTGAATATACTCCTGTAATCCAAACTAATATTCTCTCTCTCTTTCTTTTTCTTTTCTTTTCTTTTTTTCTTCCTCTTTCTTCCTCCCTTCCTCCCTCCCTCCTTTCCTTCCTTTTCTCTCCTCTCCTCCTCTCCTCTCCTCTCCTCTCCTCTCCTCTCCTCTCCTCTCCTCTCCTCTCCTCTCCTCTCCTCCCCTCCCCTCCCCTCTCCTCTCCTCCCCTCCCCTCCCCTCCCCTCTCCTCTCCTCTCCTCTCTTCTCTTTCTTATTTAAGACAGAGAATACTTGATTCATGCCCATCAGATAAACAGCTTGGATCTATAATAAACCATTGTGTTTTAAAACCTAACCCAGCAGGGCGCCAGAGTGGCTCAGTTGGTTGAGTGTCCAACTTCAGCTCAGGTCATGGCTCAGGTCATGATCTCGTGGTTTGTGAGTTTGAGCCCCACATCAGGCTCTGGGCTGACTATTTGGAGCCTGAAGCCTGCTTCGGATTCTGTGTCCCCCTCTCTCTCTGCCCCTCCCTTGCTTATGCTCTGCCTCTCAAAAATAAATAAATGTTAAAAAAATTAAAAAAAAAACATAGGCCAGTAATTGTATGTGACAGTATACACTGCTACCTACACATCAACTGATGAGAGCACAGCTTTTCATTATTTAAAACAGAATAAGCTTTCCTGTAAAAACAGTACCTATGTGACATTTTTGACTTTAATGTTCCTCTCCTTCCACAGAATCCACACCAACCACCTCATAATCCTTCTCAAGGGCAGCCATGTCCTCACAGGCCTCAGAAACCTCTCCTTCCCTCATCCACACACCAGTGAACAAAGGCTTGCTTGGCCTACATCAGGTCAAACTTGTGGTTCAGGCGGAGCCAGGCCTCAGCAATTCTGCTCAGGGTGCCAGTGGGGCACCAGTCCACAAACTGGATGGTATGCTTGGTCTTGATGGTGGCAAGGGCAGCATTAACATCTTCGGGAACCATGTTGCCTGGTACAACAGGCAGCAAACCATGCATTTACCATAGCGAGGGTCACATTTCACCATCCGGTTGGCCTGCTCCGAGCATGCACTGGTGATCTCTGTGACAGAAAGCTGCTCATAGTAGGCTTTCTCAGCAGGGATGACAGGAGCATATTGTGGCCAGAAGGAAGTAGATGTGGGGGTAGGGCACCAGGTTGGTCTGGAATTCTGTCAGATCAACATTCAGGGCTCCATCAAATCTGAAGCAGTGATGGGGGACACAATTTGATTATCAACCTATTTAGGTTAGTGTAGGTTGGGTGTTCAACATTGAGGTCTCTAATGCAGATGTCTACCAGGAAGATACATTCGGAGTGCTCCAGGGCGGTGTGGGCACTGAGGATGGAGTTGTAGGGCTCAGCCATAGCTGTGGAAGCCGGGAGGGTGGGGAATGGAGAACTTGAGCTTGGACTTCTCGCCATAATCGACAGAGAGACGTTCTGTTGGCAGGAAGGTGAACCTAGAACTAGTTTCCCCTCCAAAGTTGGGGAAAACCAAGAAGTCCTTGAAGACCTGTGTACTGGTTGGTAAATTTCCGAATTCAGTCTGAGACCCAGGTCAGTGATCTCGTTGCCTGGTGGTGTGGTGCCCTCAGGCATAGTTATTAGCATCATCTTCCTTGCTCAGGGTGGAAGAGCTGGAGTAGGTGCCAGTGAACTTCATCAATGATTGGGTTCCAGGTCTACACACACTGCCTGGGCACCTGCTTGCCAGCCCCTGACTCACTGAAGAGAATGTTGAAGGAATCATCTCCTCCAGTGGTCTTGTTACTTGGCATCTGATCATTGGGCTGGAAGCCGTGTTCCAGGCAACAGAGCTCCCAGCTGGCATTGCTAATCTGGACACCAGTCTGGCTAACAGGGATGGAGACACATTCAACATGGCTGCTGCTTTGCAGCTGCCAGGCAGATGGCGGAGAGGAAGAGAAGTTGTTACTCGTTAGAGCGTGATACTTAGGCAGTTGATGTTAGAGAAACTTAAAACTAACATTCTTACCTTACCTGTGGAGGTAAAATAGGTGATAGGAGTCTGGCTAAAATCACATTACCTATCTCTATTACTAGATGAGCAAGTTAAAGCATTTTCCACATGGCTGGGATATAATGGATATTAGTGCATTAAGAGCCGTCTTTTATGGGGTATAGTTCTATGCTTGTACATCTACCTGTTGGGGCCCAGCAGGCAAAAATTAACCCTCAAACAATATTTGGTCTCCTGGGCCACACATGTGGCTTCTATTCATCCTGTCTGTGATTTTCTCATTGCTTTGTAAAGAGACATATACTTTTGGGCTTTGAATCAACTTGGTTTGGTCAGTGGCATCAGCCCTCCCCTTACTTTGATTTCTAGCTCTTTGTCTGCAGTTGGGAGTAAACCGCAGACCAGCCAAAAGATTTGCCTATTAAAGGATGAGCATCTTGCCCATGCATAACTAATGAGGGGTCTTAAGAGATGTAAATATCCTCCTAGAAATCTGCAGGCTCATCTTCTGCTTGGAGCCAGACTATTATTAGGGAATCTCTCTCCTGCAATGACTTGATAATTCCTGATATTTACACCTGTCCTGTTAAACATGATGTCTTTCCTGAACATGTCTTCACTTCAAAGACCTTAAACTATGTAAGAAATGATGTAATCACCTATGGTATATAAGACCCTGGCCATCTAGGTAAAATGTGGCTCTCCACCATGCCCGTTGTCTGTCTTGTTTGTCATTGTCTGTCTTCTTATGGATATTGCGCCAACACCAACCCCCTACTCGGGACCTTTCGACTGGGGTGCATGGGCTGGTCCCCCGCATATACCTTCTCATTTAATTCTTCTATAAATTGTACATTTTCACAATTGATACATGATGGAGGCTGGGTTTGAACCCAGGCAGTTTGGGTCTGGAGTATATATTCTGAACCAATATGTACTTTTGCCCCTCAAAAGCCTTGCTTGCTTATTTTATTTGCTTTTTCAAAGTCTTAAAAGGTAATAGGTTGGAAAGATTATTTAGACTGAAGAAACATAGGTGAAGAATAAAAAAAATAGCCCATAGAATTTTTTTATGTGGCTTTTTGAATGGGATAATTATTATCTTGTGTGGTAGTGTATTTTATGTGGTTATTTCAAATGGCTGCTGTGGTTCTTTTAGCTTGGGTGGAGAAGAGTTATTTGTGGAATGAATATTTATGAACCATTTTCATAAATAGTACTTGGCAGTTTCTTTGTCCAATTTAAGACTGTTCTGGGGACATCTCTGAGGAGCAGAAGGGGGCACTAGGAGGCCATATTCACTTTAATATAGCCCTGGTCTATGCCACAGTTCTCAAACTTTCTGTCATCAGAAACAACTGAAGGGCCTGTTAAAAACAGATTTTTCTGCAGGGCGCCTGGGTAGCTCCGTCGGTTGAGTGTCTGATTTCAGTTCAGGTCTCTCTCATGATTTGTGGGTTTGAGACCCGTGTTGGGCTCGGTGCTGACAGCTCAGAGCCTGGAGCCTGCTTCGGATTCTGTGTCTCCCTCTTTCTGCCTCTCTTCCATTTGTGCTCTGTCTCTCTCTCAAAAATAAACATTAAAATTTTTTTTCTGGTCTTCACCCCGAAGTTTCTTCCTGAATAGGTCTGAGTCGTAGTTTTCATTTGTGTTTCCTACCAGTGTCTCCTCAATGCTGTTGCTGCTGGTTCAGGGGCCACACTTTAAAAACTGAAGGTCTCTGCCTTTCTCGTGCCTTTTTTATGCTTGTGAAGGTTGTGAGCTGCCATCTCTGTCTCCGCTCGCAGCCCGGTCCTGGCAGAAGTCTGACCCACTGACAGTAGCAACACAGTGGGCCGCCTCCGCCCTCCCTGCAGAGCGGGGGCACCCACGGGCAGACTGGTGTCTTATCAGGGGCAGCCCCGCGGAGACCACCGAGAGGAATAAGGAAACTCAGGCCCAACAAATTTGGTTCTCCCACCGCCCACAAAAGGAGCCCAGAACACCAGGCAGCCAATACCCTGTGTGGCCACAGAGGAGCCCAGCGAGGACTGACCTGGAGCTCCAACAGCAGCAGAAGAACGGAGGAGACCGGAACAGCGTGGCAAGGGCTCTGAAAAGTAACCAGTCAGTGAGACCAAGCCCCCCAAAAGTAAACCGGAATTCACCTACTAAACCTAAAAGGGCAAATGTCAGCTGAAAAAGATTTAACTAAGATTAAGAGTCTCCTAATAATTAAAATATCCAGCATAAAATAGAAAATCATATATTATACCAACGATCAGGAAAACCATGAGAGAAACAGGAAGAAAACAAAAACATGAATGAGATGGGTGCATGGGTAGCTCAGTCGGTTAAGCGGCCGGCTTTGGCTCAGGTCATGACCTCACGGTTTGTGAGTTTGAGTCCCACACTGGGCTCTGTGCTGACAGCTCAGAGCCTGGAACCTGCTTCAGATTCTGTCTCCTTCTGTCTCTGCCCTTCCCCTGTTCATGCTCTGTCTCTCTGTTCCTCAAAAATAAATAAACATTAAAAATTTTTTTAAAAAGTAAAACATGAATGAGAAAAGCAGTCGATAGATGCTAATATTAAATAGAATCAAATGGTGACCTTACTTATCTAAAAAGACCTAAGGCGGCTGTCATGAAACAGAGGACACCAGAGCAACACATAAAGTCAATATATGTATACTAATTATCTATTTACTAATAGTAAGTGGAAACCAAAATTTAAAAATTCTATAAGAATTTCTCCACAGAGAATGAAATACATAGGCATAAATCTGATAAAGCTTATACAGGATTTATATAATGACATCTGTAAAATGCTGATGAAATCAATCAAAAAGAACCTTATATCTTTGAGAGAGACAACGTAGTTTGGATTAGAAGACTGTATTCAGTAAAAATATCATTTCTTCAAACATTTATCTATAGGTTTGATACAATTTCTAGCAAAGTTTCAGAAAGTTTTTTTTTGTAGACTTAGATAAGTTTTCTAAAACTCATATGGAAAGGCAGAGCCCATTAAATAGCCAAAAGAACTTTGAAAAAGTGAAGGAATAATTCTAATGTTAAAGCTCCTAATATAGCTTTAGTAATCACGCAGTGCATACTGGAGAAGGAATAGACATATACATAGATCAGTGAAACAGAAGAGACTATACAGAAATAGACCCAAACAAATATGGCCACTTAATTCTGACAAAAGAGCAGAAGTCAATACATAGTGTTGGAACCACTGGACATTCATTGTCAGAAAAATGAATCTCCACCTAGACCTTATCTCTTATATAAAAATTAACCCAAAATGGATCATGGAATTATAAGTGAAACAGGTCCATTGAGAACATGGGAGAAGATGTGGGGCCCTAGGGCTTGGCAGGCCAAGTGTTCTTAGATTTGACACCCAACACACTACCCATAAGAGGAAAAAATGCTAAATTGGACCTCCTCTAATTTTAAAAATTTGCTCTTTGAAAAACTCAGTTGAAAGGATTTTTAAAAACCCACTGCCTGGGAGAAAATATTTGCAAATTATGTATTTGACACAG
Organism: Suricata suricatta; assembly: GCF_006229205.1. Taxonomy (NCBI): domain Eukaryota; kingdom Metazoa; phylum Chordata; class Mammalia; order Carnivora; family Herpestidae; genus Suricata; species Suricata suricatta. The sequence continues at coordinate 134,346,254 of NC_043704.1, forward strand.
ATCTTATATCTATAATATATTTTAAAAAACCTCTGAAAACTCAACATCAGAAAAAATAGATTCAATTAGAAAATGGGCAAAAAATCAAGCACAGACATTTCACTGATCTGCAGAAGGCAAATGAACACATGGAAAGATGTTCAACATCATTAGCTAGTAGAGAAAGGAAAATTAAAACCGTAGGGAGGTATCACTGCACATTTACCAGAATAGCTAAAATAAAAAATAGTGGCAGCAAATACAGGAAAGAATGTGCAGAAACTGGGGGCACCTGGGTGGCTCAGTCTGTTAAGCATCTGACTCTTGATTTAGCTCAGGTCATGATCTTACAGTTTGTGAGTTCCAGCCCTGCATTGGGTTCTATGTCTCCGTTTCTCTCTGCCCCTCCTTGCTTGTGCTCACTTGCTTTCTGTCTTTCTCTCTCTCTCTCTCTCAAAAATAAATAAATAAACATTAAAAAAACTGAACGTGGAGAAAGTGGATCACTCATCCATTGCTGGTTTGAATGTAAGACAGTATAGCCACTCTGGAAAATGGGCAGTTGCTTTCGAAACTAAAAAAATAAATTTACCATATGACTCAGCGATGGCACACTTGAGCATTTTCCCTGGAGAAAGGAAGACATTTTCATATAAGAATTTATAAGAATGTTCTTAGCAGCTTCATTCATAATAACCCCAAACTGCACACTATCCACATGTCCTTTATGCTGTGAAAGGCTAAACACACTGTGGTTCATTCATACCATGAAATACTATGCAGCAATAATTTAAAAAAAAGAATATACACTCAAAAACTTGGATGGATCTCAAGGAAATTATGCTGAATGGAAAGAATATCAAAATGATACATAACTGCACAATTACGTGAATATAACATTTGTGAAATAACAGTTATAAATACGAAGGACAAATTGGTGAATAAATAGTGGTTGGGGAAGGGGAATGTGTGCCTATAAAGAATAGTCTTGTGCTGGTGATACAGTTGGGTGTCTTCACTGTGGTGGCGATTATACAAAACCACACATATGATAAAATCGTGGAGGATTTTATACGCAAAAACACAAATGGGTGCGTGTATAATTGGTGACATCTGAACCTGCTGTTTGGATTTTGTCAATGTCAGTTTCTTGATTTTGATGCTGTACTGTGGTTGTGTGGAATTTTGCCATTGGGGGAGAAGCTAAATAAAAAGTGTCCCTGTGTACTTCTTTGCAATTCCTGTGCACCTGCAAATACTTCAAAATACATATATATATTTTTAATGGTTTTTTTCAAGAAGCAAGACATTTATTTGGGATCAAAGAATTGCAATTCAGAGTACACAGATTTAGGTAGAAACCCAAATAGTATCCCATTTATAGGAGGTAACTCAGGGCTTTTATGGGGGAAAAAAAGAAAATCAAATAAGTTTTTGTTGTTGTTGTTGTTGTTGTTATAATTATTGTCAAATTAGCTAACATGCAGTGTGTAAAGTGTGCTCTTGGTTATTTAGGGTAGATTCCCATGGTTCATTGCTTACATTCAACACCCAGTGCTCACCCCAGAAAGTGCTCTCCTCAATGCCCACTACCCCCTTTCCCATTTCCCCCACCCCCCATCCACCCTCTGTTCTCTGTATTTAAGAATCTCTTATGATTTGCCTGTTTGTAACTATTTTTGCCCCTTCCCTCCCCTCCCCTCATGGTCTTCTGTTAAGTTTCTCAAGATCCACATATGAATGAAAACATATGCTATCTGTCCTTCTCTGACTGACTTATTTCACTCAGCATAATACCCTCCAGTTCCATCCACCTTGCTGCAAATGGCAGGATTTCCTTCTTTCTCATTGCCATGTAGTATTCCATTGTATATATAAACCACATCTTCTTGATCCATTCATCAGTTGAGGGACATTTAGGCTCTTTCCATAATTTGGCTGTTGTTGAAAGTGATGCTATGAACATTGGGTACATGTACCCCTGTGCATCAGCACTCCTGTATCCTTTGGATAAATTTCTAGTAGTGATATTGCTGGGTCGTAGGGTAGTTCTCTTTCTAATTTTTTTTTTTTTAAGGAACCTCCACAGTGTTTTCCAGAGCGGCTGCACCAGTTTGCATTCCCAACAACAGTGCAAGAGGGTTTCCATTTCTCCACATCCTTGGCAGAATCTGTAGCTTCCTAAATTGTCCATTTTAACCACTCTGACTGGTGGGAGGTGGGATCTCAGTGTGGTTTTGATTTGTATTTCCCTGATGATGAGTGACAGTGAGCATCTTTTCACTTGTCTGTTGGACATCTGGATGTCTTCCTTGGAAAGTGTCTATTGATGTCTTCTGACCATTTCTTCACTGGATTATTTATTTTTGGGGTGTTGAGTTTGGTAAGTTCCTTACAGATTTTGGATACTAGTCCTTTATCTAATGTATCACTTGCAACTTTTTTTCCCATTCTGTCAATAGTCTTTTAGTTTTGTTGATTGTTTGCTTTGCAGTGCAGAAGATTTTTATCTTGATGAGGTTCCAATAGTTCATTTTTGCTTTTAATTCCTTTGCCTTTGGAAATGTGTCAAGCCAGAAATTGCTGCAGCTGAGGTCAAGGTTATTTCCTGCTTTCTCCTCTAGAGTTTTGATGGTTTCCTATCTCACATTTAAGTCTTTAACCCATTTTGAGTTTATTTTTGGGTATGGTGTAAAAAGTGATCTAGTTTCATTTATTTGAGAGAGTGCATACACAGGAGCAGGGGAGGGGCGCAGAGAGCTGGATAGGGAGAATCTAAGCAAGCTCAGTGCTTTCAGCATGGAGCCCGGTGCAGGGCTCAGTCTCACAAACCCCGAAATCATGACCTGAGCCAAAATTAAGAATCTGTTGCTTACCCAACTGAGCCACTCAGGCGCCCCCAAAATACATACTTTTTAATGGTGATGAATAGAACTAATGCATAATAATGAGTGGTATTCTGTCATCTTGTTTAAAAAATTTTGATGTTGATTTTTTTTTTTTTTTTTTAGAGACAGAGCACAAATGGGAGGGGTAGGAAGAGAGGTAGACAGAGAATCTGAGACAGGCTTCACGCTGTCAGCTCAGAGCTGGATGTAGGTCTTGAACCCATGAGCCATGAGATCATAACCTGAGCCGAAGTCAGATGGTCAACCAACTGAGCCATCCAGGCATCCCTATGCCATCTTTGAACACAGTCATTGTATTCACAGCTTGGGGTCCTTAAATCTTTTTATACCAAAAATTTGAGTCTTCGCTCAGGGTTGAGGATATGGTCAGAGACTTAAATTCTTTGCAGAATACCAGTGTAATTAGTATCTCGTTCCCTTCCATTTACTGTAAAGAGTAATTAACTGGCAAAGGGAAGGGAGTGGGGATTGGTGTAGAAAGGAGGGAAAAGAAAATTCAAAAGTCAAGTAAAATTAATGCTAGGATATTTTCTTTTAATAATGGACAAGAAACTTTGAATTTGGGGCACTATTTTCTTTTTATCTTTGTGAAACCAAAATTCACACAATCATGTGGCAATTTTATTTTTAAATATATTTTAATTACGCTTATTTGTTGCTTATACCAAAACCTTTGGTTTCTATATAAATATATATATATATACCAAAAAAAAAAAAAGGCAAGGCCCTTGATGCAGTAAATGAAAAATCTGAAGAAACTCTTAAGAATCCAGGTGAAATAGATTTTAAAGACACAGGAGGTCGTAATAGTCCTATATTTAACTCCTATAAACATTTTTCTATTTCTTATTCTAACATCTGCCTCTTGAATCTTTTTTTTTATATGTCTTTTATTTATTTTTGAGAGACAGAGCGAGCAGGGGAGGGTCAGAGAGAGAGGGAGACACAGAACCCGAAGCAGGCTCCAGGCTCTGAGCTGTCAGCACAGAGCCCGACGCGGGGCTCGAACCCACCAACCGTGAGATCATGACCTGAGCCGAAGCCGGCCGCTTAACCGACTGAGCCACCCAGGCGCCCCATGCCTCTTGAATCTTAATATCCATTATTACTCCCTCTCCAGTTGGGAAGGACCTAGACCTGAGGTCACAAGGTTGGAGGGTAAAGCCCCAGCTCTGTCATACGTTAGCTGTGTGATCACTGATGCATTGGCCTGTTTCTTCATCAGTTTCATTTTGAGAGAAAGACGGCACAAAAAGCATTTTGCAATGCTGTAAAAATTCAGGGCACTATTAGTAATAGCTTCTCAGCTTCTAGGAAATTGGCCAGTTTGAAAGGACAAAGAAAAGAGAAAAACTAAAATGTTCAGATTAAGCCAAAGAACGCTGTTAACCTCAAGAAGAAATCTCTGAGAGCCCAAAGGTAAATCTGTGGAGAAAATTCTGTTTGTTTCCCATGTAAGGATTGTGTGACAAAACAAAAAACTCATAGCCTGTAATACCACCTTTTCATGAAAGTTTTGTGAGTATCGATAAGATAAAAAATATCAGAGAGCTTACCGTTGAAAAGATATATATACAATAAAATTTAAAATATAGTCTTAAAAATATGGTTATGGAGCAAGAAGATGATCAAGAATATGAGAAATAAATGCATTATGTGATATGTTTTGAAACTATATATAAATTGATCCTTATGTAAAGCTGGTCTGTAAGTTGGGTTTAAGTATCCTTTATTATTTTAGCTCATTGCTTTTCTTGATGTTGAACTCTTTGTGCCCTGATCACTCACTTCTGAGTAGTTTCTACCTGCTGCGGGTAAGAAGCTGCTATGCTTACAAGCACTTTGATCTTCCTGTATTAACAAAAGATAACAATCATGTGAATTGTTCTTTCAAACACAGAGCAGCAAATACTAAACCAGACCTTAGTGAAAGGTAAATGATGAACTCTAAGGAAATGTTTTGTGGCAACGCGCATTTTCAGAGCAAGGAAGGAGAAGGTTTCGTGAGTCACAGATTCCCAAAGTAGCTACTGTGTGCTGCCACTCCAGAGATAAAGCAAAGAATCCCCAGTTTCACAGATTGGCCAGCCCTGGGCTATAGGTGGCTCGTGGCCCGACAGAGCCGGGACCCAGAACTGGGCCCGTGGTGCAAGACGGCTGACACTCATCTCGGAGAACCCAGACAGTAATTTGCTGAAATAGGCCATTTAGAGAAATGCAGCCAAGACAGGCCATTTCCCAGAAATGGATATCACAGCCTTTCTCTGTGTGGCTTTGCACATGAATAGCCTAAAAAGTGAGAGGATGATGAAGGGAGAGCCTGAAAAAGCCAAAAGGTCATGGAAATTGAAAGACGTGATGGGGAAAAGATTTGAGAATCTTAGGTTTAACAGCAGCAGCGCGAGACAGGGGCGCAATTCGAAGGCTCGCAGCATGTAACCTTTGTCAACCTTATTGACAGAAGCTTCTGAAAAAAATTCAAAAAAATGAAATTAGTTATTTGACATCATTATGCTCTACAAGAAGTTTTTTTTTTAAAGTTAATTTTAGAGAGAGAGAGTGTGTGTGAGCAGGAGAAGGATAGAGAGAGGGAGAGAGAGAGAGAGAATCCCAGTCTCTTGAACCGTAAGATCACAACCTGAGCTGAAATCGAGTGGGGTGTGTAATTGTTTGAGCCATGCAGGCACCCCAAGAAGTTACGTAGATTTGAGATGGTCAGATTATTCTAGTAGTACCAGGATCCTGGCTATAATGTACAACCCCACCCTTGTGTCCTGAGCTCTGGTGTATGTTTGCTGACTTCTTCCCTTACACCAGGCCTTCCCCATAACCTTCCGACGAGACTGAGGACAAGGGACAAATGAAAGATGTTCCATTTACAAAATTTGTTTTTCTTTCCTGGCTAGTATGAGAGGTTGTCATTGGAAAGCCCTATCCAGAGAACCGGAGATGGAGATTTCTCTAGAGAATGAGGAAACCTACTGCTGCCTTACCATACTTCCGTGTGGCTGTCTCTAATCTTGTTCAATCCTTTTCCTCTGCCTGGAGAACCACTGCCCTCCTCCCCTTGTTCAAATTCTCCTTACCTGGCAATGTCTACCTTAATCATCTCTTTTCCCCTAGAAAGCCAACCTCAATCTTTCCTTTCTCCACTCAAGCAATTGATTGTACTTCCTGGTGTTCCTTGATTATTTGCTTGAATCCTGTTGCCTTTTCTTTTCTTTTTTTTTTGGTGTATTTTTTTTTAAATAGTTTATTGTCAAATTGGTTTACATACAACACCCAGTGCTCTTCCCCATAAGTGCCCTCCACCATCACCACCACCTCTTTTCCCCCCTCCTCCTTCCCCTTCAACCCTCAGTTCATTTTCAGTATTCAATAGTCTCTCAAGTTTTGCATCCCTCTCTCTCCCCAACTCTCTCTCCCTCTTCCCCTCCCCATGGTCCTCCATTAGGTTTCTCCTGTTCTCCTGTTAGACCTATGAGTGCAAACATATGATATCTGTCCTCTGCCTGACTTATTTCACTCAGCATGACACCCTTGAGGTCCATCCACATTCCTACAAATGGCCAGGTTTCATTCTTTCTCATTGCCATGTAGTACTCCATTGTGTATATATACCACATCTTCTTGATCCACTCATCAGGTGATGGGCATTTAGGCTTTTCCCATATTTTGGCTATTGTTGACATTGCTGCTATGAACATTGGGGTACATGTGCTCCTATGCATCAGCATTTCTGTATCCCTTGGGTAAATCCCTAGCAATTCTATTGCTGGGTCATAAGGGAGTTCTATGGATAGTTTTTTTGAGGAATCTCCACACTGTTTTCCAGAGCTGCTGCACCAGTTTACATTCCCACCAACAGTGTAGGAGGGTGCCTGTCTCTCCACACCCTCGCCAGCATCTATAGTCTCTTGATTTGTTCATTTTAGCCACTCTGACTGGTGTGAGGTGGTATCTCAGTGTGGTTTTGATTTGTGTTTCCCTGATGATGAGTGATGTTGAGCATCGTTTCATGTGCCTGTAGGCCATCTGGATGTCCTCTTTGGAGAAGTGTCTGTTCGTGTCTGTTGCCTTTTTGTTGTATTTCATGACATGGCTCTGTTCCCCACTAGACTGAGAAATAATTTTTGGTTTAAGATTAAAGTTAAAATCCTGATTTGGCCACTTGGCTGGATAATACAAGACAAACCACTTACAAAACTTTTGTGCCTTAGTATCTTCAAGTATAATGTGGGGATCATAAAAATTGAAAAATAATAATAGTAAAAAAATAATAAATACCACATATGATTATTGGTAGAATAATGTAAGCTAACATAATTAAAATACTCCCAAAAGGCCTAGCATGTAGTAAATAATGAATATCAACTTTGGTATTTTTATTATTTTCTTTGAGGACTTCCAAGAAATATATAGTTACTTGCATATGATCGGTTCTCAATAATGTTTGCTTATGAATGAACAACACTGATTTCTTCCTAAAATGCATAGGCATATAATTAATGTCTATTTGGTGAGACATGAGAACAGTGTACTTTTCTGATTGATCATGTGTGGCTGCCACGGATCTGACAATGGACCCAGGATCAGAGAGAACAGTGTCGAATACTAGGGTTCCATTGGAGTTTGTTTGTTTGTTTTCATTTTTTTTTTCCATTGGAGTTTAAAATGAGCAACTGAATGGGCACATGAATCCTGAAGGTCAAGATGGATGTGGACCAAGTATGGGGCAGAGGATGACATCCAAAAGGTAACAAGAAAGTGAAGTTGGAGCATTATTAGAATATCTAGGCTAAAGAGGTCAGGGTGAGCACTGAGAAAAAGAATTAGGGGATGAGATTTGGACTGAGAATCTAGGAGTAGGACCACAGCAGGCTGAAATGCAGAATGTGGCTTGAATCTTCAAGCTTGGCGATGCTTGCTGGCCTTCTGCTCTGGCTTTCAGCAGCCTCCCTGGTGCGTGCAGATAAGGAATGGCAGGTGTAAGCTGCTTCCTGGGGTGAGAAAGGTTTTTTTTCAGATGCCAGTGCCTGCAGGGAAGATTCTTCTCACCAGGGAACTAACAACTGATATTAAGTGCCCAAAGCTAATGAAAGATCCCTAAGAGCAAAGGCACACTGTGCTAAAATGCTTAGTCAAGGATTAAGTTCAATCATTCTGGCTAAATCCATCTTTAAAGGCAGGGTGCTTACCTGAATTTATTTGTTCATTCATGCCTCCATTTTCATGATTTTTTTTCTTAAAGCCATTTCTTCCAAAGGTCAATCTATAGTCAATTTATTTACTCAAGTTCTTATTCTTCATGCCCGTCATATTTTCTACACTATTTCTTTCATGCAATTGAGGTTACCTTACTATAAACGTATACTTGTCATTACCTAGTATAAATAGGTGACATTTCCCCCCTTATCTCCACAAGCCATATTGTAGAAATTTCCCACATCCTCTTCCCAATATCTTCTTCCCCAGCCCATGCTGCTTGAGTAGTGGCCCATATGAACCACCTACCTGCCCGTGTCACTTGATCCAATAAATCAGATCTCTCTCCTAGGGTTTTGTAGTTGGCTTTCAGAGACTCTAATTGCTTTCCTGTGGGTCCCTTGGATTGAGATTCTATTTAGGCTGCTGTAAAACTTTTCTGCCTTGTGCAGAGAGAAGTAAATAAAACTGTTAAATTAGGACTTTGGGTTGCAAAATAGAAAACCAATGCGGTTTAATCAAGAGAGGGCACATATTGCTTCACGGACCAGTCCAGAATTCTCTAGTCTCACGGATGGTTAGAGCAAGGTGTTTATACATTGTTATGAAGAACTTTTCACCTTTCAGGTGTTTTTCTCAATGTTTATCTTATTCTCTGCCAGGAATATGGCCCCCCAAAATATTGTGTACATGATTCTTAAACCTTTTGATCTCAGAAAGAATGAGGGCCCCCATATCTAAAATATATACAGAATACTTAGAAGTTAACAAAAACCCAATTTAAAAAATTTGGACATGTTACCAAAGAAGGTGTTTGCATTGAACATGAACATATATAAAGGCATTCAATATCATTAGTTATCATTAATTAGTATGGCTAAAATGTAAAAGTCTGACTCTGCCAAATTTTGGAGAAAAAATTTCATAACAGAAAAAATGTGACACTTGGAATAGTTTAACAAAATTGAACAATCTATTAATAACACTCAGAAGAAAAGAAATAGGAAAACCATATTAGAAATATAAGAGGGAATAGACAGTACCATAGACCCATCAAACATTGATGGGATAAAATGAGAAATATTATGAACACTTTTCTGCAAATAAATTCAGTAATATGAATGAAATAAACATTCTCAGAGAAAACATGGCTTATCACAATTGAAGAAATAGAAAATTTGAAAAGCTGTATATTAAAGAAATTAACTCATAATAAAAATTCTCACAAGATATCAGACCAGATGTTTACAAATTACAGTTGACCCTTGAACAACAGGTTTGAACTGTGTAAGTTCAACTGTATTTCAATTGTGCTGGGTGTGGGGGAGGGAGGGGTCATGCCCCTAATCTCCACATTGTTCAAGGGTCAACTGTGCATCAAAGCTCTAAGAAAGAAATACTATACGTTGCATAAAAATCCTTTTGGAAAGTAGAAGCAACACACCTATATTTCTTTTATAAATCTAGAAAAACTCTGAGAAGAAAATATGACAAGGACATTATAAGAAAAAAATTATAGAACAGAATCCCTTCAAATATAGACAAACATGGCCTTTATAAAAGTATTGGCATGTGATATATAGAAATGTAAAGAAATGAACATGTAGGATTTATTGTAGGAAGTTGGTAGAACAATAAAAAGATTGCATAATATAGTTTATGTTCATAGATAACAAGGAAAGCATTGCATAGGCTTTCAAAGTGAAGAGACATTAACTTTGTACCTACTTATGATGAATAAAATTTATCAGAAAACTATGCATAGAGAGGAATTTTTTCAATTTTGAAAAGGGTATCTACTAAAAACTACAGTAAACATTCCTTAATGGTGTAATAATGAACACATTCCCCTTAAGTCGGGAAAAAAGTCAAGAAAGTTGATTCATACTTCTTTATTCAGCATTTTACTGGAAGTCCCAGCTAGTGCAGTAAGAAAAGAAAAGAAAAATAAAAGTCCTAAGAATGGGGCCAACGAAAGTAAAACTTTATAGGTGACAACTTTTCATTTTGAACATTCTCCAGCATCTGCAACATAAATACTAGACCGAATAAGTGAAATTAACATGCTTGCATGATGCAAGATCAACATACAATAATAAACTATATTTTTATCAGAAGCAAACAATTGGAAAATAAAATACAAAAAATTCTATTTATAATTACCTCAAAAGCATAAAATAATAAATTTAGTGAAATATAGACAAACATGTAAACTGAAAACTAAACACATTCCTAAATAAAATTAAAAGTCCTATGTAAATAGAAATGAATTGTACATGGATTGAAAAATTCAATATTGTTAAAATGTCAACTCTTTCCAGATTGACGAATATGTTCCATATGAACACAATCAGAATTCTAAGATTTTTCTTTAGAAATTGCCAAACTGGTTCTAAAATTATTTGGAAAACCATAGGATCTAGAAATATAAAACCATTGTTGAAGAAGAAAAACAAAAAATGGAGGAACTGACATTATGTGACATGTATAAAACAGTATGACATTAGCATAAAGACTAATATGGTAATGCAGCAGCATAGACTAACGTGGTATATGTGGTATATAATAAATAGTTATTTGACAAAAGTCCAAGCCAATTTAATGGAGAAAGAAAAGCATTTTCAAAAAAAGTCATGATAGACCAACTGTATACACATCTGGGAAAAAATAAAACTTCACTCTTGTACCAGCCCTAACACTTAATTATATACATTGATTATATACATTGTTTGTGGGAAAGTGGTGCAGGCACTTTGGAAAATATTTGCCATTTCCTCATAAAGTTAACACTAAAACTATAAATCCTCCGAAAGAAAATATTGGAGAATATATTTTCAGTATAGAGGTAGGCAAAAATTTGTCAGAGAAGACCCAGAAAGCACTAAAAAGAAATAAAAAATTTGACTTCATCAAATTTAGAAACACCCATTCACCTTGGGCTCATATTACAGAAACAAAAAGGCAAGCCACAACCTAGGAGAGAATTTTCAAAAATAAATACTTCTAGCAAAGGACTTTTGTCTAAAATATTTAAAACTCTTCTATGGAAAACAATTTGACAATAAAATATTATGGAAAAAATAAAATATTTAAAACTCTTCTACCTATAAATTAAAAAGAAAAAAAAAACTCCAAAAAACAAAGCAAAACACCTCGCTCCATATGAAAATGGGCAAAAGACTTCTAGAGACATTTAACAAGAGAAGATATATGACTGGCCAATGAACATGTAATATCACTGATCACTCGTGAAGTGCAAATATAACCTTATGAGATAGCACGGCACACATACTGGAATAGCTAGAATTACAATGATCGACAGCATCAGCATTCACAAGATTGTGGTGAGACAGGCTTTAATGCATTGCTCCTGTGAGACTAAAATTGTATGTCTATTTTGGAAAACTCTTCACAACTTTTCATATAATTAAAGATTCATCAAACTTATAATACAATTTCCTTTCTAGATATTTACAAAAATACTGAAGACATACATCCACAAAAAGACTTGTATAAGAACGTTTATAGCAGCTTTATTCATAAAAACAAAACATTGGGAGTAACCCATTGTCCATTAATAGCTGAGTGGATAAATAGATTGTGGAATAGACATACAATGGTTACTATTTTAACAATAAAAAAATGTACTGATACATAGAACACTATGGATGAATTTCAGCGTTTGTTTTTTTGGGGGGAGACAGAATGTGAGCAGGGGAGGGGCTGAAAGACACACACACACACACACACACACACACACACACACACACACACAGAATCCAAAGCAGGCTCCAGGTTCTCAGCTGTCAGCAAAGAACCCAATGCAGGGATCGAACCCATGAATTGCGAGAACATGACCTGACCCAGAGTCGGATGCTTAATGGACTGAGCCACCTAGGTGCCCCAATGTGGATAAATTTTTTAAAAAGTTAAGCAGAAGCCAGAAACAAAAAAGCACATACCACTGCTCTATTTATAGAAGTTCAATAGCAGGCAATATTAACTTTTAATCACAGAAATTAGAAAGTGGTTGCCTGGAGGACGGGACTGACTTGAAAGAGGCACAAGGAAATTTCCTGGAGTGATAAAAACGTTCCATGTCTGGTTTTAAATGTGGTTATATAGGTATGTGCAGTTGTTACATCACATATGTGTTTCATTGCTTGTAAAGTATCTTTAAATTAAAAGCAAACATAAAATCAACGCGATATGTTTTAAAAGCAGAATTAGGAGGAAAAAACATCAACAGAGCTCTAGCTACAGACAGTTGTCTCTCAGTGTGATGGCAGGCCGACCTTGCAGGCAGCTTGCAATTATAAGCCTGAATTGCAGGTTGATTTACTGAATTTCAATTTTCTTCCTCTACTTTTTGGTTGTATGACCTTGAGCAAATATCTTAATCTTTCTTCGTTTTAACCTATAAAACGAATAAATTGGATTTAATGTTGTTTCCTTCAAATGCAGTGAAAGACATTTTAGGCATATGCTGAAAGTTCAGTCTCCTTCAGTAATATGGTATTCAGCCAAGTCTCCAAGTATGTTACTACTGGCACGCCACTTATCGTTCAGACACTTGTTTTAGCCCAGCAGTGTGTCTGTCCCAGCTGAGAAAAAGAAATAACAATGTGTTCCCCATGCCGAGATTCTTTCTTGGGTGGTGGATGGGGTTGGGATTTAGTCATACAAAAAAGAAAAAGACTGTGTAGCTTTTTAGATTTTTTAAACAGATTGGTGGGAGTGGTTTAGAGTTCCCATCCTAGATCTGTGACTTTGGACAGGTATTTAAAAATAATCCATTGGTCCTTATTTTCATTATCTTCAAAATAAAGAGGTTTTCCTAGAGGATATTCAAAGTTCATTACAACCATAACAAATCCCCGCTCAACTGGAGTCTATGCACTTTAGTCTCTTTACTCTATAAAATTACTTTTTCTAAATGTCAAACTAATTTTTACTACTCCACAGGTTAAATCTTTGACTGCTCATCACACCAATGTACCATGTAGAGCTTGGCACCCGCACATATTACCTGTGGTATCTCCAATTACATATCCACCTACAGTCTTTTGGACCAGTGAACATTAGGTATTCCTCAAATGCACGCCAAAAGTCAAATGTCTTCCTAATTTTGCTCATCTCTTCTTCTGCCTGAGAAATCCATTGACAGCTTGCTGGATTAGCTACAAGTTTTCCTGTCTTTGAAGAATGATTTGATTACTGCTTCCTTTCTGTCTCGCTAACGTCTCTCTAACTTCTGTGTGGGCTTGGAAGTCACTTTTTAGTGCACTCATTTCCAGGATATTCTCATAGCTTTGCATATCCTTATTGAGAAGTACCCCCCATACCCTTCCCCCAAAACAACCCCTCCCACACATTTATTTGAAACAAAGGAAAGGAATTTACTCTTTCCTAAGCCAGGGAGAACTGCCCCACCAGGCCACAGACTTTATGAACAAAACAAGAAGTCAACATACGTAAGATTAGAAGTGTGCTGCTTAGGATTCGGCAGACTTTCAGAAGTAATTGTTTAGAGAATCCTGGGCGTGGGTTTTGAAAGAACTTCCACTGATACGTGTGGGACTAACACTGATTCTGTGGTTACTTATTTACAGTTTGGGACTAGGGCCAAAAAATAGATACTTTTAATTCTTCCCTTAATCATATTACTTTATATCTTTATATTTTAAAAATGCTCAAAAATGAATGAATGTTTGAAAATATGAAAATGAAAAAAGTTACAGAATATATTCGTGTTTACCAATGGAAATACGCAAATCTAGTCCTTATATTATGGTCTTCAAAAAAACTTTTTTAGATGTTTATTTTTGAGAGACAAAGTGTGAGTGGGGGAGGGGTAGAGAGATAGAGAGACACAGAATCAGAAACACAGAGCCTGATGCAGGGCTCTAACACACAACCGTGAGATCACGACCTGAGTGAAAGTCAGACGCTTAACCAACTGAGCCACCCAGGTGCCCCTATGATGGTCTTAATTCAATGTATGAAAAGGTATGAGAGAATCTAAAAAAATACGGCGCCAGTTTAAAAACTCTTGCTTGGATATTTGGTAGATTTTTTTCCTAATGCTTCCTTTCTTAAAAACTTATTTCTGACTTAAACCAACCAATGTCCTTTGTTATCCATTATTATCTATTAATTTCTGTTTATTATTCCTATGTAGAACATGGCTACTGGAGAAACAGGGAGGAGACCCATAACTAGAGGACAGGCAGCCTAAGGATCAAGGGAGTGTTAAATTTCTTCCCTTTATGTTTAGAATTGTAAAACCCGGCAAGTAAAATAAACACAAGGAAAGGAGTGTAAGTTACTTTGTCATCAGATAGCTTTCACACGTGAAGAGGTGGGAGCATGAAGGCATTCTATTCTTATCAGTGTCAGGGCTGCTGCTATTTGATATATCTTATATGCACAGTCTCACATTTGCTAAAAACACGTTGATAGGTATTTTTCAAGACTGTTTGTAGAAGGTGATTTACCATCTCTCTCCCACCTGTACAGCTTGAAACGTTGAGAGTTATCTGGAAAAATTGTTGCTTAGAAATACATCAACCCATCAGCATAGAATGGCTTAGACACAGAATAAATTCTATGGCATTTAGGAAAGGAGAGGAGCCATCTTTTATATAGAATGAGGCAGAAGGTGTGGAGAACCAGACAGCTCATGTGCGCATGCAGCTTTACACTGGACCTTTTTTGTCCTGATACTTTTTCCAGAAGGGATCATGTTTATTCTTTGTCACGTTTTTCCTGCTTACCTAAATGGTATATTTAGACAAGAATTTTGTACTTCTATGAAAATGCTCATAGGTGATCAGCCGTTTTACTATGGCCAAATTGTTTTCTCAGTCATGTTGGAAGACATGTTATATGCAAAGACATAAGAAAATATTTCCTTAAGCATCATTGCCTGTATTTGACAGCACTTTTAAGGACTTCGAACAGATGTAATCATCTCACTTTCTTTTAGGATTCGTGAGCCCACAAAATGGTGTCAATAGGTGTTAGGTAGGTTCAGAGAGACTTTGATTTTAGGCATTACTTTTTGTGTTTACACAGTAAGGACCTGCAGACTCACTACCTGTCTAGAGTTCAATATGGAATTGAACCTGAGTCATTCTCAACTATAGGAAATATTTATATGGGTGGTATTCAAGCTGCAAAATGGGTCCAAATTTTCATGTCCTTGGGGATTTGGGGAGAGTAATTGTGAGCTGCCACATATATTATTAGCCAAGGGAACTCCACTGGGTTCACTCATTTGAGGTTTAGGGGAGGTTCTGAGTCAGAATTATCATATTAGGACTTGAGAATATCCTCAGGAAGGTAACCAATCCCGGAAATGCTATTTTTGATAAGGGAACTTTGCCAACAAGTTTGGCAACGGGACTAGCTTCATGGACACACAACCTCTGCAGTCAAAAGAGACCCACACTTAAAGTAACAGCTTGCTATCTGCTGTCTTGAATCTCTTGTCTTATTTTTTAACATGAGATTTCTTATTTTTTTTTTTATCATGAATTGGGTTCCACAGATTATGTACTTGGTCTGCCCTCTCAAGCCAAGAAAAATGCAACGGCAGCTTGTCTTACCCCAGGACACAAAGGGGTGTGGGAGAGCAGCATTTCAGTGTTCTGCTGAATAGGTTTACCAATAGGACATCATGAGAAGTGGTTTAATTGCCACAACACAGGAAACTGTATAAAATCTTGCGAGGGAAAGGTAACCCCCCCAGAGTTGACAGCAATGTTGACAGTGATAAGCAAGGTCGGTTTGGGCTGGCACCCAGAGACCACAAGCTTGAAAGTGGTCCTGGAGATGAGGTCTGCAGTGTCTCTGGGCCAACGATCTTCTTGTTTTGGATACTCACATGCAATCAACTTGAGCCACTCAGGACGCGTGCAGAAAAGAGACGACTCATGATTGTCCTCCCAGATGTACAAGTTTCTAATACAAATGGAAGGTGCTACAAGGGCAGGCGGAAGGGGAGATCTGTTGTAAGCAGAAATTAGAAATTCTGAGTAAAGCTGGAATCTGGAAGAATGGGAAGTAAAATCCAGATGGAGACTTTCTTCTGCCAGGTATGATCTTGGAAACAAGTATCTCGTTTAAAATTTTGTGATTTTAAAACTTTTCTGTAAAAATAGAGCGGCTTAGGGTTTGGAGGAAGTCAATGAGAGGCACTTCAAGAAATGTCTGCAGCTCAACTTTGCATTTCTATTACATTTTGTGAAAACTTGGAGGAAACTATCTTTTCTGATTTTTTTCTTAGTGAAAATATGAGTATTGTGAGTATATGTAGGGATTGCATTAAAATGTCTTCATGAGAAAAGGCTGTAAAATTGAAAATTCATGAAGCCTAGTAGAGATGAAGGTATAGGATAGGTCTTTCACACAAGGATAAGCAGATTTTTTTAAATGTCTCTAAAGCTGGCTTGGACTTGGTTGTAGAAACAGATGGTCTTGTAGACAGTTTAGACTGGAGTGAAAAGGAAATATTGCTGGCCATGAGATGGCCTGGAATTCAAATGAGAGCTGTACCTCAAGACGCCAAGGTTGAAATTTGACTGTGAAAAGGTAGATGGGGGCCCCACAGCTGTCTTATGGCTACACTTAGATCGAAAACTACCTGAGGACAGGGCCAGCATCTACCATGATGCTGTGGGTAATGATTACTCATGGTTCATGGTGTGGAGAAGAGCTGTGTTCATGAGCAACAAAGAACAAATAGGGGAATATTTAATCCAGTCATGGAAGTTATTTTGATTATATGATAGACCAGGATTCCAATTTAATATTTTAGAGGATGCATTTTTTATTGAAGTATTGGTATGAAATGTTATATTAGTTTCATGTGTGCAACATATAAGACAATTATGTACATTACTCAGTGCTCACCACAAAAGTGTAGTCATCACCCATCACTGTAAATTATTAGAATATTACTGACTGTATTACCTATGAGGTACAGTTCCTTGACTTATAAAAATTTTAATTCCAGTATAGTTATATACGGTGTTATATTGGGTTCAGGTGTACATTAAAGTAACTCAGCAGTTTCATATATTACTCGTGCTCAAGAGATCAGTATACTTTTAATCTCCTTCTTCTATTTCACCCATCCGCCCATCCACCTCTTCTCTGGTAACTGTGAGTTCTCTATAATTCAGAGTCAGTCTTTTGGTTTCTCTCTCATTTTTTCCCTTTATTCATTTGTTTCTTAAATTCCACATCTAAGTGAAATGTATGGCATTTATGTTTCTCTGATTAGCTCATATCCCTTGGCATTATACTCTCTGGATCCATCCATGTTCTTGCAAAGAACAAGATTTTATTCTCTTTTAATGGCTGAATGATATTCCGTTGTGTATATATACCATATCTTCTTTACCCATTTATCAATTGATGAACAGTTGGGCTTGGCTATTGTAAATAATGCTGCAATAAGCATATGGGTGCATGTATCTCTTTGAATTAGTGTTTTCAGTGGGGCACCTGGGTGGCTCAGTCAGTTAAGTGAATTAGTTTTTATATTCTTTGGGTAAATACCTAGTAGTATGGTTCCTGGATCATAGCGTAGTTCTATTTTAAAATTTTTGAGGAACCTCTATACTGTTTTCCAGAGGGGCTGCACCAGTTTGCATTCCCACCCACAGTGCAGTAGGCTTCTACTTTCTCCACATCCTCACCAACACCTATTTTTTTCTTGGGTTGATTTTAACCATTTTGATAGATGTCAGGTGATATTGTGGTTTTGATTTGTATTTCCCTGATGATGAGTGATGTTGAGAATCTTTTCATGCGTCTGTTGGCCATCTGGATGTCTTCTTTGGAGAAACATCTGTTCATGTCTGCTGACCATTTTTTGATTGGATCTTTATTATTATTATTGATGTTGAGTTCTATACATTCTTTATGTATTTTGGATACTAACCCTTTGTCAAGTAAGTCATTTGCAAATACCTTTTCCCATTCAGTAGGTTGTCTTTTAGATTGTTGGTTGTTTCCAATGTTATGCAGAAGTATTTAATTTTGATATAGTACAGATAGTTTATTTTTGCTTTTCTTTTTGTTGTCTCAGTAGATATATCTAGAAAGATGTTGCTACAACCAATATGAGAGAAAAACTTCCTATATTCTGAACCACAATTTTTATGGTTTTAGGTCTCACATTTAGGTATTCAATCCATTTTTAACTTTTTTTTTCCTTCTTTCGTCTTCTTTCTTCCTCCTCCTCCTCCTCGGTATTTTATTCCTAAGTATTTTATTATTGTTGGTGGAACTTTAAATGTATTTTCTTAATTTCTCTTTCTGATGCTTCATTATTGATGTATAGAAATGCAGTGGAATTCTTTATTTGATTTTGTATCCTGGGATTTACTGAATTCATTTATCAGTTCTTGTAGTTTTTTAATGGAGTTTTTAGGATTTTCTGTATATAGTATCGTGTCATCTGCAAATATTGACAGTTTTACTTCTTTCTTGCTCATTCAGATGCCTTTTATGTCTTTCCATTGTCTGATTGCTGTGACCAGGACTTCTAGTAATATGGTAAACAAAAGTGATTGTGAACATCCTTGTCTTGTTCCTCAGCTTGGGGAAAAAGTCTTGGTCTTTCTCCATTGACTGTGATGTTTGCAGTGGTTTGTCATTCAAGGTCTTTATTATGTAGAGGTGTGTTCCTTCTGAACCTACTTTGTTGAGAATGTTTATCATATATGAATGTTTTATTTTGTTAAATGCTTTTTCTGCATCTATTGAAAGAATCATATGGTTTTAATCCTTTCTCTTATTGATGTGTTGTATCACACTGATTGATTTGTGAATATTGAACCACACTTGTATCCCAGGAATTGATCATGGTGAATGATTTTATTTTTTTAAAAGTAAGTTCTACATCCAATGGGGGGCTTGAACTCATGAATCAGGAGTCATGTGCTCTACCCATTGGGCCAGCCAGGTACCCTATGGTGAATGATATTTTAAATGTACTGTTGGATTTGGTTTGAAAATTTTTTATTGAGGATTTTTGCATTTCTATTCATCAGACATATTGATTTGTACTTTTTTATGGTAATGTCTTATTTGGGGTACCAGGGTAATGCCAGCCTGGTAGAATGACTTTGGATGTTTCCTTCCTCATCTGTTTTCTGGAATAGTTTGATAAAAATAGGTATTAACTCTTTGTATAATATTTGCTACTGTTCACCTATGAAGCCTGGGATTTGTTTCTTGGGAGTTTTTTGATTACTGATTTAATTTTGTTACTAGTAAGTGGTCTGTTCAAATTTTCTATCTGTTCTTTATTCTGTTTTGAATAACTGTATGTTTATAGGAATTTATTTATTTTTCTAGATTTTTCAGTTTGTTGGAATTTAATTTATCATAATACTCTCTTATAATCTTTGTATTTCTGTGGTGTCAGTTGTTTCTTCTCCTTTATTTCTGATTTGAGTCTTTTTTTCCTCAATGCGTCTAGCTAAAGATTTATCAATTTTACCTTTTAAGAAACCAGCTCTTGGTTTCATTGATTTGGGTTTTTTTGTATCAGATTCATTATTTCAACTCTAATCTTATCATCTTTCCTTCTACCAGCTTGGTTGTTCTTTTCTAGTTCCTTAAAAAATGAAGTTAGGTTATCTGAGATTTTTCTTGTGTCTTGTGGTAGGGTTTATAACTATAAATTTCTCTTTTACACCTGCTTTTGCTACATCCCAAAGATTTTGTCCAGTTTTTCCATTTTCATTTGTCTGAAGGTATTGTTTTTAATTTCCTCTTTGATTTCTTCATTAACCCATTGAATTGACTATTTTATCATTATGCAGTGCTCTTTTTGATTCTTGCTACAGCTTTTGTTTTATAGTCTATTTTGTCTGATATAAATATTGCTATCTTGGCTTTTTTCCCCCCTTTGTTGTATAATATATGTTTTTTCATCCTTCTCTTTTCAGTCTGTGAAATGGGTATATATCTTTAGGTCTGAAGTGAGTCTCTTAAAGCAGCATATAGATAGGTCTTGTTTTTTGTTTTTTGTTTCTCATCCCACTCACCCTGTGTCTTTCTATTGAAGCATTTAATCCATTTATATTTAATGCAATTATTGATAAGTATGTACCTGTTGCCAATTCACTGCTTTCTGTGGTGTTTTCTTTGTTCCTTTCTTCTTCTATTTCTTTTTCTCATGTGATTTGATGGTTTACTTTAGTGCTATGCTTGGATGCATTTTTCTTCATTTTTTGTGTATTTGTTACATGTTTTTATTTGTGGTTATTATTAAGTTTATAGACAACATTTTATATATAACAGTCTATATTAAATAGATGGTCATTTACGTTTGAACACATTCCAAAAGCATTGTTTTTCCTCCCCCTCCACAGTTTATGTATATGATATAATATTTTACATCTTTTCATTTTGTGAGTCCCTTGACTGATTTTGGCAGATATAATTGATTTCACTACTTTTGTGTTTTAACTTTTATACTGTCTTTAAAAGTGATTAATCTACAATCTTTGCTATATGTTTATTTTTTCATGTGAAATTTTTCCCTTTCACAATTTCTTACTCCTGATTATGGTATTTTCTTTCGACTAAAAGAATTCCTTTAAACATTTCTTGTGAATTTTTGTTTGGGAAAATTTTGTATCTTTTATTCTGAATCATGACCTTGTCTTGTAGAGTATTCTTGGGGAGAAGTTTTTTTTCTTTCAACATTTAGAATATTTCACACACTTCTTTTCTGTCCTGCAGTTTATGCTGAAAAATCAGCTCATAGCCTTATGGTGTTTCCCTTGTATGCAACTGTTTTCGCTTGCTGCTCTTAAAATTCTCTTTATCATTTCCATGTTCCATCTTATTGTATTTTTAAAATGTTCATGCATTTATTTTGAGACAGAGTCAGAGAAAGCATGAGTAGGGAAGGGGCAGAAAGAGAGGGAGAGAGAGAATCTCAAGAAGACTATATGCTTTCAGCACAGAACATGACATGGAGCTCAGTCTCACGAATTATGAGATCATGGCCTGAGCTGAAATCAAGAGCTGGACACTTAACCAATTGAGTCATCCAGTGCCCGACTTTTTTCTGTTTTAATGATGCTATGTCTTGTGTGGACCTCTTTTGGTTTATCTTGTGGGGGCCCTCTTTGATTCCTGAATCTGAGTGTCTGTTTTCTTCTCAAGATTGAGGAAGTTTTCAGCTATTACTTCTTCAAATACGTTTTCTGCCCACTTTTCTCTCTCTTCTCCTTCTGGAATCCCTATATTAAGAATGTTACTATGCTTGATGATGTTGCATGTTTCTGTATGTCTTCTCATTTATTATTATTCTTTTTTCTTTATGCTGTTCAGCTTCAGTGCTTTCCATTACTCTGCCTTCCAGATCACTGATCGATTCTTCTGCATCCTCTAATCTGCTATTAATTCCTTTTAGTATATTTTTTTAGTTATTAAATTCCTTAATCCTAATTGGTTCCTTTAATATTTTCTATACCTTTGTTGAAGTTCTCACTGAGTTTATCTACTCTTTTTTTGCAACTTCAGTGAGTATGTTTATAACCATTACACTGAATTCTTTTTTTAAAATTTATTTATTAGAGAGAGAGAGAGAGGGAGAGAGAGCAGAGGAGGGGCAGAAAGAGAGATGGGAGAGAGAATCATAAGCAGGCTCAATGCTGTCAGCAGAGAGCCCGACATGGAGCTTGAACCCACAAACCTGAGCCGAAACCATGAGTTGGATTTAACCAACTGAGCCACCCAGGCACCCCATACAGTGGATTCTTTATTAGACATACTGTTTATCTCTGTATCATTTAGTTTGTTTATTGTGATTTGTGTCTTGTTCTTTCACTTGGGACATATTTCTCTGTCTCTTCATTTTTTTTTTTCTGGGTGTGTTTGTATGTATTAGGTAAGTCAACTCTTCACTTTGAAAGTAGTGGTCTTGTATAGAAGAGGTTCTTAGGTGTCCTGCATTGCAATCCCCTTGGTCATGAGAACCAGGTGCTCCAGGGATGTTGCCTGTGTGGGCTGTATGTATCTGCTTGTTGAGGCTGAGCTCTGATTGCCTTTAGTCCAGTTGGCTGTAAGGACTCTAGTGGCACATGGGCAAGGGTTGCTCTCCATGCTGTGCCACCACCAGCACATTGGTGGATGACGACAGCATTTAGTGTAGCTGTCTGCACTTAGCCTCTTTGCCACAAGTGCAGGTGCACTCCTCCCTGCACAGCCAGCTAAGGTGCTGGGCAGCTGAACTGTCAGTACACTGGTGTGTGGGTTTGTCTTCCCTGCCTTCCAGGGTTGGAGTCACTTTCAAGTGGTGCTGGTCCTGGGCAGGACTTCCTGCTAATTGTGGCAGCCAGGAACTACCATGGAGGGATACCAGCAGAGCCAAGCAGGTCGGATGAGTTCATAGGGGTCAACAGTGTGGGCCATGGTACTAGCGACATAATTGGAAAGGGTTAGAAGTGGCTCCCACAAGCATCCAACTGTCTACACTGTGGGAGGGGAAGAGAAATGATGTCCACAAGCACTTTTGCTCCCAGAGAAGTCTCTGGGACAAACCTTCCTTTCCAGCACACATTCTAAGGTTATTCAGTAAATCTTCTTCATATATACCCCATGAGTTTTCCAAACTGTTGTTTCTAGGCTGTGTTTCAAGCCAAGTTATTTAGTTATCTGGCTCTACAAGGGTAGAGACTCAGTTCCCTGTTGCCCTCAGGCTCTCCTGGAGTAAAGCCCACTGATTTATAAAGCCCTCAGAGTTAAGTTACTCTGGGTTTTAAAGCCAAATATTATGGTGACTTATCCCTAGTGGGTGTCCCCAGTTCTAGAGGTGCCCGGCATGGGGTCTGATCCTCACTTGTCCATGCTTGTGATGCCCTTCCCATTTGTAGTTAGTCATGGAGGGCATTTGGTTCCTAATCACACCTCTGCCCCTTTTATCCTTTTCAATGTGGCTTCTCTGTAATTAACTATAGAAGGTCTGTTCTACCTTCAGTCTTCAGATTGTTTTCACAGTCACGTAGACGGAGCTGTTACCTAGGTGTATTCTTGTGACAAGGTGAGTTCAGGATCCTTCTATTTCATCTTTTCCCCCCTGGAAGATGGGGACTCTAACTTTCAAGTCTAATTAATGATCTAAAACCTCTCCTGATGCTTGTGTTAAGTTACCAAAACATTTTTCTTTGGCTAGGTATCATGATATCTGATGAAGAATTTCTACCAGAGAAATTCTACTCTGTCATTATAATTCAGTGGAGAAATAAATGACAGCAATTAGCATGTTATCCATTTAACTGCTTCAAAAATAAAATATCCTGGAATATAAATGCTCATCTGAACGAAATGTCTCCAGAATTCTGAGTGCTGATGCTATGTCTTTTTTAACTCTAAATGTATGTGTTGTCTTCAGATACTTAAAAGGTGAAAAACTCTTTAGCCTGCGACATAATGTGGTAGAGCAAAAATGACATGGGGTCTTGATCAAATAAATTTGGGTTTGAATTATAGTCCCATCAGTCACTAGCCGTGTTATAGAGGCAATTCTTCTTTCTTTCTGTCATGTTAATGGACATTATGTTATTCTTTAAAAAAATTTTTTTTAATGTTTCATTTATTTTTTAGAGAGAGAAAGAGAGAGAGAGAGAGAGAGAGAGAGAGAGAGAGAGAGAGAGAGAGAGAGAGA
>NC_043704.1:134370146-134386456 GCF_006229205.1 Suricata suricatta
AACTGACTGAGCCACCCAGGTGCCCCAGTTATTCTTAATAGGCCAGATAATGTTGCTGTACAGATAATAAGCAAACCTCAATTGCTTTACACAAAATGTTTATTTATTGTGTATAATATCATTCAACTTGGGTTGATGGGGCTCTGCATGTTGTAGTCACTTGAGTTCTTTATAAGAACTACATGCTTTTGGAGGTTCTCATAAAGAACCTCAAGTGACTACATACTTTTGATGGAGGTTCTAGTATGAGAGGTGCTCTCGAAGTGCCATGGAAAAGGGAAAATATCATGCATGTTAATTATTAGATCTTAGTTTCTATGCAGAAATGGCACATGGTTATTCTCAGTCATATTTCACTGGCCAAACAAGTCACCTTGCCATGACAAAATTCAAAGATAGTGCGAGGGTGAAGTCCTATCGTAGGTGTAGAAAGAAGAAAACTTGAATATTTTTGGAAACTACCACAGAAAAATAATGCCTACTCCATAGGGTTGTTGTTTAATCATGTACATAAAGCATCTTAACAGTACTAGCGGCTCGGGGTGCCTGGGTGGCACAGTTGGTTGAGCATCGACTCTTGATTTCAGCTCAGGTCATGATCCCAGGATCATGTGATAGAACCCTGCATTGGGCTCTGTGCTGATCATGGAGTCTACTTAACCTTCTTTTTCTCTTTCCCTCTACCTCTCTCTCCCCTACTCTGTGTGCACTGTCTCCAAAATAAAAATAAGCAAAACAAACAGTAATAGAGGCTCAATAAGTGGTCGTCATGATTAGTAGGTTTTATTACATGAATTTTTTAAAACCATTATTTCTAGGTAAGTGTGGCAGATTCAACACTAATGCAGAAGTCTAAACTTCCCCCAAATATAACTAATTTTATAATTATAGTTTAATCATAATTAAAATTAAACTAACTAAAATTTTTGAAAAGTTATAAACTCATAATAATGAAAATGGAAGAGCAAATTAAAAATGCCAGGAATTTTTAAAGATTCTTCAAGGCATCCATAAAAAAGAGCAATGAATCAAAGCCCAGAAGGATGTATGGATGTCAGGTCTGCCCTAGGTTTTAGGAACCTAATGTTTTCAAAATTCTTAAACATAAGGTAACTGGAAGAATAGGTTTAGGCATGTAATGAGCTAATGTAAAGATATGTTGATCTTTGCCACAGTTCTGAATTGAAAAACATAATAAAAATATTCTTCAATAGTATTTAAGTATGATTTATTCCCAAACTTGTCTTGGCTCTGAATTTATACTATCCAACAGTTTGGGAACGTCAAAGCCCACTAAAGTGCTTCTGGGTTGGTGGCTCCCCCTTGTGTCCAGTGGAAGCACATATTATCTGGAGAGAAATTGGTTGTGATTCCCAGGGGTTCAATTCAACCAAAACAATGAATGTACTGTAAAAAATTAACACACACATGGAGAAAAGTCACCGTAAACAGCAGTAACAGTATAATAGTGCTGCGTACTATTCTTGCCCTAGAGATCATGGTTGTACCTTAACCCTTGGGTCTTTTATTCTTTTACTGATTAATTTATAGCAAATTAATGAGTTCTAGTACTACCTAGTTCTGTGGTAGCTGATGGAAGATATAGAGATGATAATACCAGAGTCTAAGCCTCATATAATTTACAATCAAAAGAGGAAAACAGACAAGATGACAACTAAACTATGATAGAAAGTTGATAATAGAGTTATCCAGGGGGTATTACCAAGGCCCAGTAATAAAAATGCCAAATTTGCTTACAAAAATGAAAGATTTTATTAGTTTATATATGCTAAAACAGTATATTATTATACCACATTAAATTTGCTTTATGGCATAGTTACTTGTGAAGTATATCAGAGTTTAATTTTGGATTATGACTTGACAATCAAAGGTGAATATGGTGGGCTCTGTGCACTGAGTGGTGTCTTTGCTAACTTAGAGGAGAGAAGGAACATAACATTGGAACACCATTAAAGAGAAAAGTGAATGGCTTATATATGTATAATAATCATTGATCTATGTATATAATCATATGATCTATTGTATATTGATATTTTATATATTGAATACATTATATCTTTTATATTTTGGTGCCTTGATATATATCATATAATTAAATGTATTTATATTATATATTTTAAAATAATACATTATGTAATAATCCCATTTTATAAACCATAAAAGGAGTACATGAGCTTATTTTTATAGATCTGTATCTTTATAAGTAGAGGTCTTATAAATAAGAAAGGGGTTGGTGGATTTGACGTAGATACTTTTACTTCTTACTCATTATAATTTTTAAAACGTGATTGTTCTGTTGGAGATTTTTACTTTCCTTTTGTTTGTATATTAAGTAAAAAGCTGATAACAAGCACATGATCTCTGCCTAGAATATATAGGAGTTCAGGTCAGTGTCAGCCTTGGGTTTAAGGACCAGGTTCTAGAATTACTCCTGTGGAAAATGGCAACCTTTGAATCCATGGATGATTTCAAATAGAGTTTTTTTAATGATTTGTTTTATTTCCTAGAAAATAAACTTTCACACCCAATAATATGTCTGACCCCAAAGATGATTATTCCCTTTATATTCCATTGAGCCTAGATGTTAGCTTAGAGGAGGCTCTCGATCCATGAACATGTTATGTATGTGTGCATATCTACAGGGGCGCCTGGGTAGTTCAGCTGGTTAAGCATCTGCCTCTTGAATTCAGCTCAGGTCATCATCTCACAGTTCGTGAGTTTGAGCCCCGCATCGGCAGTCTGGAGCCTGCTTGGGATTCGCTCTATCCCTCCTTCTCCGCCCCTCCCCTGCTCACATGCATGTGTTCCTTCTTTCTCAAAAAAGATAAACATTAATAAATATTAGTGAAATGTCATTAAAATATATATCTATATATATATTTGTGTGTATGTATATATATATATTTGAAGTCAGCAATCACAACATATTCAAAACATATTATTTTTCCATATATATGTATAATTAACACAGCCCTCAAGTCACTTTTTATAGTCCATCAAGTCTTTTTAGCACTTTGCATCTGTAAACATCATAAGTACTTTACACAAAGCCAGTGCATCAAAGATAAAATACTATAAAGGACAATGCCTGGTCTGACTTGGTTTTGTGGTTATGTGTTTTTTGGTGATTGTTGTTGTTGTTGTTGTTTTGAGTTGACATATCCTATTCCACTTTTTGCTTTTGTTCTTTCTTCCATTTTTAATCAATGCAACTAGACTCAGAGCTTTAAGGATTTTTCTACAACCCCTGAAATCTCATTTTAGTCATTATCTTATATGACTCAATATACTACATGTTCTCATTTCCATTCCCTGTTCCTAGACTTTCTGCTGTCTTGAAATTGATGTTCGGCTTGGGCATATTTTCTCATCTGCAGATATATAGTTGAATTTCTAGGACTGCTGATTTTGATGCTTTATATGGCCTGTTCTTTTTAAGTTATTTACTTTTACAATGAGGAAGGAATGTTTTTAAAGTGACCCTTAAGGGGCGCCTGGGTGGCTCAGTCGGTTAAGCGTCCGGCTTCGGCTCAGGTCATGATCTCCAGTTCGTGGGTTCGAGCCCCATGTCGGGCTCTGTGCTGACAGCTCAGAGCCTGGAGCCTGTCTTCGGATTCTGTGTCTCCCTCTCTCTCTGACCCTCCCCTGCTCACACTGTCTCTCCCTGTCCCTCAAAAATAAATAAAAACATTAAAAAAAATTAAAAAAAAATAAAGTGACCCTTAAAAAGATACTCATTTCCCTAGCCTGCACTGCTTTACAAACCCTCTTGCTCTTCTCATATTACCCTCCTCCTCTCCTGGGTGTTGCTCCTTAATGATGTGACCCTTTATGGACACTCATCTGATCGTTGCTCTCGTATGACAGCATTTACTCCTGGTTCTTCCTTGGTTTTGGAGCAGAATTTCCCTGAGGGTCTGTAATTTGCGGAGTGCTAGGTGAGGATGAAGACTTGTAATCTTTACTTTTCACAGAAAATGCCCATTTTTTTCAATTTTACTTCCTGAATCAGGTATGTGTAAAAACTAATTATGTTATATAAAGTAATTTGAAGGAAAATCAGGGTTTTATTTTAAGAGAAGATAAAAGTAGAGAAAGTGAGAAATATGAGAAAAAGAGAAACACCTGTTAAATACAGTGTTATCTCTAATTTTTTCTTCGCAATGACACAAAAGTAATTCAGATGACTTTTATTTTTAACCATCTATTCAAGACACTGCTCAATTTGAAGTTAAGCTGGATTGTGTAAAGAAAAGTTCTAATCGTGGTTTAAGAGCAAATTCGCTGTTAACCTTAAAAAAGTGATTTTGACCTTCTGGGTGTTAGTTCCCTCATGTCTAAACTGAGGATTTCTAAACTGTTTTACTAAGAATCTTGACAGCTCTGTGGAGATTCTTGGTGGCCCGTCGTGTGAGATCCACCAAAGTGGCCATGTGTTTAGCTGTTTTTATCTGTCTGGGCTTCTACTTAGGAATTATTTTCAAGAAAGGCTTCTACCACTAACAAAGGTAAAAGCTAACCCTCTCCATGATCTCTCAGTTTCGTTTTGTTTTTTTCCCTTTCCTTTTCTAATATCCTATGGATAGATGAAAGCTACAATCTCATTGATTCTTATAAAATGGACTTTTGGTGCCATATCACTGATTTTCAAATCGCTCTAGATATCAAAACCTTCTTTTAAGGGTGTTTGTTTGTGTTGTATAGAGTTGCCTGCCTTTCCTTTCCAATTACTAAATCAGAATTGTAGGAAATGAAAAATCATTTTCTTCTGCTCAAATAAAATTCTAGGCCCAAGATGGAGTGGTTCTTGTCTGGGCGCCGTGTTAGCAAATCAAAAAACTTAGGCAACTTGTGGGTCCCTGGAAATGCTCTGCTTGACCTAGAAGCAGTGTATCTGGTCCATCCGTCCCCAAATGCCACACAAACACTGGTCTTTATACTTACTTCTTGGCTCCTCCTCACCCCAAACAAAATGGGCTGTGTGGATCCGGCCAAGCAGATGTTTTCTCTTTGTCTCTTCCTTGTTCGTTATCCTATCAAACCTTCTTACCTTTTGCCCCATTTTGCAGTTCTCTGGAAGGACACTGTCTGCTTCATGGGATGTTAAACAGTTTGTGTCATTTAAGTTTTCTTCATTAATCATTTTTTACCACTTCTATCCTTCCGTGTTTTGGCTGAGACCCCTCTGTAAATATTAATTACTGATGTATGTACAAGAATCCTACAAGAGACCAGCCTCAAAAGCAGCCTGTGCTGGGGACAGGAATGGGGCTCTAGGATTTCAAAGGAAGAGAAGGTGATTCACCATAAGGTGAGAAGAACAAATGTTTGGTAATCAAAGGTTGTCCCGACACACAAATTAAGTCTCTCACAGAAAAAAAATTTATCTGTGGTAAAAGCTCTTCCTAATGTAAATTTCTCTTCCAAAAGAGTAACTTCCACTTTGTTTTCAGAGCTCCTCCTGTGTCTGTAGTTAAAATAAAAATTGGTTCACAATAATCTTTATGCCGAAGAGGTACATTTTGGGGTGGCATAGTTTGCCCTGTCTCCCATCTCTCTGGCAAGGGCTGGATGGCTGCGTTTTTTGAATCCCTTCCCAGGTCATTTGCATGTGCAGGCACCACTGGAACCACTAAGCACCCAAGTGTTGGGTTGAACTCAGGAAGTCTGATGAGCCGTACCTGTAGCTTGATGTAATAGCTACCAGTTTCTAAGTGTTCCACATATATTAGCTATTAAACCAAAAGACTGATGTAGTAGGTCTGACATAGGCCCCAGGGAAATTTGAGAAGAAAGGCATTAGCATATATTTTTTTAAACTCTTTTCTCTAAAATGGACTATACATGTCAATATATTTGTTTGTTTTTGCCTTCCACACCTATTGAGTGTTGGTAGTAAGCTAGGTAACTAGTAAATGTGATGCTGAACGCAATCTAAAATTGTAACTGACATGAGACAGGTCAACAGGAGAAAAGCATGTAAATTTATACAAATTTTTATGTGATATTAGAAACCTTATAAGGAAGAAAACCCCAAAGAAACGATGTAATCAGTATGTTCTTACACGAGGTTGAAAACTAGGCAATTGTAGGGGTTCCTCGGTGGCTCAGTCAGTTACGTGTCTGACTTTGGCTCAGATCATAGGGTCACAGTTCATGGGTTTGAGTCCAGTGTCAGGTCTGTGCTGACAGCTCGGAGCTTGGAGCCTGCTTAGGATTCTGTGTTTCCCTCCCTCTCTGCCCTTCCCCACTTATGCTCTGCCTTTCTCTGTCTCTCAAAAATAAATAAATGTTAAAAATTTTAAAAAGACAATTATAGAAAGTTACTAAACTATGTGGGGAACTTAAAAAAAGGATAAAAGTTATTGAATAAGGTCTGTTTGTATAGAAATCTCTAGGTTTCAACTTCTTGTCCTTGATGTTAAGAATGTCCCTTTCTGGTCCAGGGAGAACATCTTTCACAGGGGAACTTCATATCCTGCTTTTAAGAAAAAGGAAGATCACAGTTTTTTCTTGCATTTGTTGTTTTTTCTTGCATTTGTTGTTTTTTCAAGTGTTTTTCACTCAAATTAATGCCAAATGGCATACTTTGGGGTAGCATATTCTGCCCCCTTTACTGCATACCAGTGTTATAAAAATATTTTTAAGTTTACTTATTTACTTTTGAGAGCCAGCGAGCCGAGGTATGGAGGGTAGAGAGAGAGATAGAGAGAATCCCAAGCAGGCCCTGCACCAACAGCACAGAACCCAATGCAGAGCTCCAGCCCACGAACTGTGAGATCATGACCGGAGCCCAAACCAAGAGTCAGACACTTAACCTCTTAACCAACTGTGCCACCCAGATGCCCCAGTAATTCTTTTTTAATGTATTACTTTACTATCATAACAATCCTGAGAGTGAGGTAATTATCATACCCATTTTAAAGGTGGGGGAATGAAAGAGCAGAGTATATAGGACATTAACAGAAGGTTGAAAAGCTGGTAAATGTCAGAGCAGGGATTCAACATCATCTCTGACTTACAGTGTGCTGACTCTAATGTACTTTGCCTTACCTCGAGGTTATCTGGAAAGCACTCACTGTGATCGTGCTGCCATCATCTGGGAAGTGTCCCTCCCAAATGGGAAGAGAGGACATGAAGTAAGATGAGTAAGAATTGAGTCATAAGACTATTGTTATACAAAACTTATACACAGACCCTTGGAAAGAAATATCTTGGGCAGAAAGAGTTGGGCTGGGAGTATTAAGGAATACAGAAGATTTCCTACAATGCCCTCCTTACTTACCATTTCCACCAAAGCTTAGAAACATACAATGATTGAAGACCATTTTTGCAGTTAAAAAAAGTCAGCTTTGGTCCAGGATTTTGCTTAGGGATAGAATTGAGAAGTTTTTAATATTCATACTGTTATAATAAATGAGAAATTAAAAAAAAACTTTATTTAATTTTGTAATTTGCTAGAATCATCAGGACTTAGAATTAGTAGTATGAAGATTGGCAAAACCACATTGTACAACCCTTTCCCCTACAAATTTAAGCAGAAAATATTATTTATAAAATAGAAATAAATAAGGCATACATGAGGACCAATTATCTAGGCCTCTTTTGTTGATCTTACTTTTGGCTTCTCAGTTGGAAATTATACCAGTAAATATTCTCTGAGAGCAGTTTTCTAGCTCAAAAATGTGCTTGTTCTGGATTCCCCACAACTTGCCTACATATTAAATTAAATGTCTTTAAAAACACTTTATGAAAAAAACATCAAAGTTGTATCTAAACTTTGATTCCAATTGACACAATTGTGTCTATCAAGTCTCAAGATCAGGGAAAGAACTAACCTGCAATCTGATGCCTAAAAAGCCCACCTATCCAATTTTGGTGACTTTATTGATTCCTAGCTCTGGATTTGAGAAAAAGAGTTTGAAAGTGTATCTCCCTTTCCTTTGGGTAAAGTTGGTTTTAAAGATTTTTCTCACTTCAATAGACCAGATGAATGTCTATAACCTTGGTCCTCTGAAAGTTTGATTGGCTTTTTCTGTAAATTAATTGTATGGAATGTACCTCCAGTGTATATGGAAGCATTCTACTCTCCACTACCTCCTACCCTTTTAATCATGCTCTTTCCTTGGCTAATCTCTTGGAGTGAACTTTGAGTTAGTGAGAAGGTACAATTTCCACCAAACAAACGCTAAGCGTCCAGCCGTCTATCTAATCTTGAACAAAAAATACATTCTGGCACTGCAGCCCCCACTGTGTGAAAGGGAATGGACTTTTGGGCTCTTTTCAGAGTCAGTCTGGGCAGGATTTATGATTCAGCTATTTTGACTCAAATCAGCCTGAAAATTCCTGGCATTTATACAATTTTAACTCGATTAAAATTTGGCCTAAATATGTCAGGCTGTTCTTTTGGCACAATATATTACCAAAGCAGAAAAGAAAATAAATACCTGGGATTTTTCTCGGGCTCATTGAGTGGTGGGGTGTGTGGTATATATCTGTGTTTCCATGTGTATATGTCTTTTTCCCAATTAGTTTATACAAATCTGATTGATTTGCTCTTAAAGCGCCATGAAATGGTTCTTTATGATAACTGTTTATCTTGAATTATTTAATTCAATGACTATAAACTGATGTATAAAGTGATTTACTTGCATGAAAGATAATTATGTGACTAAAGATCCTGATTAATTGCATTATTCAATTCTTGTCAATACTGAATCTAAAATGTGGAACCATTTTATTCCACTTAAATGGTGTGTGTAGGGGGGAACTAGTATCGTTTCTTAAAAATGAGAGTTGAAGACAGGGCCTTTGTTGCCATGATTATGTTTGTGATTTTAATTGCTGAGAGACTCATGTTTGAAAAGGATCTGCTGTCAAAGCAGAGAAGCAGTAAATGTTCCTATCGCTTTTCGTACAATGGCAATTATATTGACAATCCATTTTGAGACTAGCCATAATGGTTCCATTTAGTGTGTGTTCTCTGAAGGATCATCAGGGTCAATATAGTGACTATGAAAACGTCTGATAGAACAGATACTTCTATTATGTCATTTCCATTGATGTTATGGAAGGGAGAATGGAGACCCGATCCTGAAATAACGGAGAAGAAAAGCAGCCTTTTATTATGCTACTATTAACACATCTGAGAAGCCAGGTACCAGAAACTTTTGTCTGAAACTTTTTAAGGCTGTTTTTCTTTAGAAAATAAAAGAAGAAAAAAATATTGATTTTTAAAAATGCATGCAAAATCTCTGGGAAATGTTGACTTATAAAAGCAGATTAGTGAGCTCCCTCTCTTACTGTTTCTCAAATGAAGTCCTGCCTGGATCCTTGAGGAGGGATAAAATGACTTTCTGACTCATTTTGATTCTTTTTTTTCCTCTAAGTTTATTTATTTTGAAAGAGAGAGAGAAATCAGGGGAGGAGCAGAAAGAGAGAGAGAGAATCCCGAGCAGGCTCCCTGCTATCAGTACAGAGCCCGATGTGGAGCTCAAACACAAGAACCGTGAGATCATGACCTGAGCTGAAACCAAGAGCCAGACGCTTAACTGACCGAGCCACCCTGGTGCCCCTGACCCATTTTGATTCTTAAATGATATACAGAGAAGCTTTTTGAAAACTTAGAACAAGTAACATCAGCCTTGTAATAACACTAAAACCAAACATATAAAAAACAAATCAATCCTAATTAGTTTACTTAATTCCAAAATTATTTTATTACATTTTGCTGTTACTTGTGCTCTTGAGATAATTTATGTGCTACTGTATATTTCTTCTAACACCGTGTTCATGACTTCTTGGTAGTTTGACATTGACAAGGGTAGGAGTATTTACAAGTGATTGTGGTGGTAGTATCTACACCACAGATATTGCTAAATGCTAGAAGTCAAGGCTTGATTTATTATTTTGTTGATGGTTCAGACATGAAAAGGTGATGGAATATGTGAAAACCTCAGGTTATTTTAAAAGTATGTAGTGTTGGGGCACCTGAGTGGCTCAGTCGTTTAAGCGTCCAGCTTTGGCTCAGGTCATGATCTCACAGTTCATGAGTTCAAGCCCTGCATCTGGCTATCAGCCCACTTCAGATCCTCTGTCCCCTTCTCTCTCTGTTCCTCCTCCACTTTTACTCATTCATTTTCTCTCTTTCTCTCTCTCTCTCTCAAAAATAAATGAACATAAAATAAAGTACATAGTGTTATTTAAAAATGGGCCAATGACAAAGAAGTCAAATTTTCACTATTTGCAGATGACATGGAAGTGGAAAAATAGTTTCAAACAGAGAGGGAGGCAAACCACACGAGATTCTTAAATACAGAGAACAAACTGAGAGTTGATGGAGTGGGGGTGAAGGAGAGGGGAAAATGGGTGATGGGCATGGAAGAGGGCACTTGTTGGGATGAGCACTGGGTGTTGTATGTAAGCAATGAATCATGGGACTCTACTTACTGAAGTCAAGAGCACACTATATATACTGTATGCTAGCTAACTTGACAGTAAATTATATTTAAATAATAAGTAACTAACCAACTAAATAAATAAAATGGGCCAAAGACCTTAATGGACAACTCACCAAAGTAGATACACAGATGGCAAATAAGCATATGGAGAGATGTTCCACATGATAGGACATCAGGGAAATGCAAATAAAAAGAATAATAAGATACCACTAACTACCTGTTACAATGGCCAGAATCCAAAATATGGACAACATCAAAAATTTTCAAAGCTGTGAAGAAACAGGAACTCTCATATGCTGCTGGTGGAAAAGCAAAATGATACAGCCAGGAAGACAAGTTCTGATTTCTTACAAAACTAAATATGGCCCTACTATATTATCTAGCAGTCATGCTTCTTGGTATTTATCCAAAGGAGTTGAAAACTTATGCCCAACAAAACCTTTTCTGGGGTATGGATAGCAGGTTATTCATAATTGCCATCCAGACAATGGACTATTATTTAGTTTTAAAAAGAAATGAACTATCAAGCCATGAAAATTCATGGAGAAAACTTGAGTGCATAGTACTAAGTGAAAGAAGTCAATCTGAAAAGGCTATGTACTCTACAATTAGACCTGTACAACATTCTGGAAAAGATAAAACTATGGAGACAGTAAAAATATCAGTGGTTGCCAGGGCTTGGAGGGGAAAATGAATAAATGGGCAGAGCACATAAGATTTTGAAACAGTGAAAATGTCTGTATAATCTTATGATAAGTAGATCCTGTAATATAATTGTTTGAATCCACAATGCTGTATTTGTACATTGTATAATGTAAACAATGGATTTGGCGGGATTATGGTGTGTCAATCTATCAGTGGTAATTAATATACCACTCTAGTGGGGGATGTTAACATTGGAGGAGTCAGTGCATATGAAGGGACAGGGATCATATGAGACATCTCTGTAGCTTCCTCTAAATGTTTCTGTGAACCTAAAATGGTTCTAAAATAGTCCTTAATTTTTTTAAAAAAGAGTGCAGTGTCTACAGCTATTACATTGTTACAAATTATAATAATTTGTAAATTATTACAAATTGGGGGAATACTCTTATAGTATCAACAACTATTTTACAGTCCCACAAAGAAATCACTCAGTCACTGAGAAACAAGTGAAGTTCCAACATACGACTTCATTGTTTTCACTTTTATCCTACCAATAAACATGAAAATATCAATTGACATTCATGTAAAAACTACACTTGTTCATCAGTTGCAACCACTGACTGCTTATGGATATAAAAGTTGGGCCAAAAACAATGAAAACATTCTGTGAGAATCAACAGAATATATGAATTTGCAGTAAAGATATTATAGGTTTTATTTTTTGCAAATAGAGTGCTATATGTCCTGATTGTCAGCAAACATAATAATCATATAGCAGTGCATGCATGTGTACATGCATGAACACATTTTTTTTCAGAGAAACTGTTGTTAGCTATTACCAGCACATTACCGTGTACCAAAATGCTATAATTTCAAATAATTTATCCTAAGAACATCTCTTTCCCATCTGCCTATTCTGAAGCCTAAACATTTCCCATTAAAGGTAATCTCATTAGCTTAAAATGTTGAGCCCTTTCAAAAGGCAACTAGTTCTGTAAAGGGTACTGAAGGAAGCTCAATTATGTGTACCTTACATTGGAACTTACTAATCAGATACGGTTTCCTTTTAGTGCCATGACAAGATTTTTTTTAACTCATATTTTATGATTTTTGAATCCTAGGAGACAAAGCCTGGAGGAGAAAACTAAGATTCAGAAAGATTGATGATCAAAATATCACAGAACTCTTTAAATAACATCATGAGTTCATTTATTGAATCTTCATTATGTGCTACGGTCTGAATGTCTGTGTACCCTTGTGTACCCACAAAATTTGTATGTTGAAATTCTAACATAAAGGTAATAGTGTTAGTAGGTAGGGCCTTTGGGAGGTGAGTAGGTAATGAGGGTGAAGCCCTTGTGAATGAGACCATTGCTTACATAAAGGAGACCCCATATAACTTCTGTTCTGCTTTGCGAAGCCATGGTGAGGAATTTGTGATCTGGAAGAGGGCTCTCACCCAACCATGCTAGTGGTCTGATACCAGACTTCCAGTTTCCAGAACTTTGAGCAATAAATTTTTGCTGTTTATAAGCCACAGATTAAGACATGATATTCATTTGATATACTATGAATGTTATGTGAATTGTGTTTTTTTTAATTTTTTGTTTATTTTTTAGAGAGAGAGAGAGAGAGAGAGAGAGAGACAGAGCATGAGTGGGGGAGGGGCAGAGAGAGAGAGAGGGAGACACAGAATCCGAAGCAGGTTCCAGGCTCTGAGCTGTCAGCACAGAGCCTGATGAGGGGCTCTAACTCAGGAACTGTGAGATCATGACCTGAGCTGAAGTTGGGTGCTTAATCAACTGAGCTAGCCAGCGCCCCTTAGGTGAATTGTTTTAATTCACACATTGATCCACACTGATGCTTCATTTTGTCCATTTTACAGATAAGGATACTGAGATACAAAGACTTTTTTTTTTTAAGTTTTTTTTAACATTTTTATTTATTTTTGAGAGACAGAGAAAGACAGATCATGAGCAGGGGAGAAGCAGAGAGAGAAGGGTACACAGAATCAGAAACAGGCTCCAGGTTCTGAGCTGTCAGCACAGAGCCCTACATGGGGCTCAAACCCATGAACTATGAGATCATGACCTGAGCTGAAGTCGGGCACTCAACCGACTGAGCCACCCAGGTGCCCCACAAAGACTTTTTAAGATACTCATTTGTAAGGTCCTATAGGTAGGATCATAGAACTAGTATGTGGGCCCTAACTATCTAATTAAAGAGCGTGTTTTCCCCCCAGCTTTATGTAGGTTAAAATGACATATGGCATTGTAAAGTTTAAGGTGTACCATATGTTGCTTGGATACACCTATGAATTGCACAGTGATTACCGTCATAGCATTAGCTAACAGCTTCATCATGTCACTTAACTACCATTTCTTTTTGTGGGAAGACAGCATCTAAGATTTACTCTTTAGCAACTTCCAAGTAATAATCCAGTATTACTAACTATAATCACCGTGCTCTACCTTAGATCCTCGAATTTATTCATCTTATAACTGGAAGCTTGTACTCTCTCACCAACAGCTCCCCATCTGCCCCAACTCCCAGCCCCTGGTAACCACCATTCTACTCTCTATAAATTCAGCCTTTTTAGTTTTCACATATAAGTAGTTTCATATAGTAGGATTTGTCTTTCTCTGACTTATTTAGCATAATGCTCTTGAGATCTGTCCATGTTGACACAAATGGAACGATTTTCTTCTTTCTCATGCCTAAATAATATTCGCGCACGCGCGTGTGTGTGTGTGTGTATGTTTCATATATTTCTTATGCATTCTCCTCTGACAGATGCTTGAGTTTTTTCCATATCTTGGCTCTTGTGAATAATACTACAATGAACATAGGAGTACAGGTATCGCTCTGAGATTTTGTTTTCATTTCCTTTGATATACACCCAGAGGTGGAATAGTGGGATTGCTGAATATTATGATAGTTATATTTTTAATGTTTTGAGGCATTTCCATGCCCTTTTCCATAGTGACTGGACCAATTTGCGTTCCCATCAAGGGTTGGTTCCCTTTTTATCACACCTCAGGCCACACTTGCTATTTATCTTCTTGATGAAAGCCATCTTAAAAGATGTGAGGTGATATCTCATTGTGGTTTTGGTTTGCATTTCCCTGATAATTAGTGATGTTGGGTACCTCTTCATGTAACTGTTTATCATTTGTATCTCTTTGGCAAAATGTTTATTCCCTTCTTCCCATTTTAAATTGGATTGTTTAGTTTTTAAGTATTGTATGAGTTCTTTCTATATTTTGGGTACTAACAGATACCTGATTTGCAAATATTTTCTCCCACTTCATAGTTTGCCTTTACATTTTGTTGATTGTTCCTTTTGCTCTGCAGAAGTGTTTAAGTCTGATATAGTCTCACTTATTTTTTTAGCCTTTTGTTGCTTGTGTTTTTAGTGTCATAGCCAAAAAAAAAAAAAAATCGCTGCCATGATCAATGTCAAGAAGATTTTCCCGTTTTCTTCTAGAAGTTTTATAGTGTAGGAACTTAGGTTTAAGTTTTAATCCATTTTGGGTTAATTTTGTATGTGGTAAAAGACATCCAATTTCATTCTTCTGCATGTGCTTATCCTGTTTTCCCAACACCATTTATTGAAGACACTATCCTTTCCCCATTTAATATACTTGACTAATAGAGACTACTCTTTATCTATTACTTTATACCACTCATAGAGTCCAGGCCTTTATTGCTGAATTAGGTTTTATCACACCATATTGTGTCACTCTCTTTACTATAAATATTATCTAATATGGTTATAGGAGATAAGGAGAAAAATGTTATACTAAGATATTAACCAATAAGAAGAGGCTCAAAGATTGAGGCCTAGGCCACTCCAATGTTAAGGAATTAAGTAGAACAAGAGAAGCAAGGAGAGGAGACTGCATCTGTTAATCAGGATTGTATCATGCAAATCACAAAATCTCATTGGCATTTAATAGTAAGTATTTGTTTAACTTACAAGTCTTAGAGTGAGCTGTCCGAGGCTGGCTTAGCTGAGCTTGGATGCCTTCATCCATATATCGGCCGGCTGGTTGGAAGCTTTGTTTTAGGCAGAGCTGGACCAGGGCAGCTTATGTGCAGCAGCTCTGCTCACCTGCCAGGCCTCCTTCTGGGACTGTTGGGCAAGTCCTGGCAGGCTCTTCTCATGGCAATGGCTTTTTGCAGATACTTGCCAATGAACCATTGGCCAAAGCAAGTCACACAGTTGAACCTGAACTCAGACAGAGAAGTAAGCCATATATACAATGAAAAGGAATTATAAAGCTTTTTCACAAGGATGTATGCAAGGGTGAGATGAATGATTTATGCTTTTAATGCAGTCTATCTCAGAATCCAAGACTGAGTTACCAATGACTTTGGAAAAAATAGAACGTTTCACTCTAGTGAGTGAAGAACACTCAAGGCGAATGTGATCTTCAATGTCAAATGTTACTGATAGGGAAAGTAACATGAAGACTGAAATTTGACACTGGAGGATACTAGTGATCTGTTTTTTAAGTTTATTTTTCAATTTTTTTAGAGAGAGCGAGGGAGAATCAGAGAAGAGGAGAGAGAGAGAGAATCCTAAGCAGGCTCTGTGCTCAAACCCACAAACCATGAGATCATGACCTGAGCCAGTATCAAGAGCTTGACCTTCGATCCACTGAGCCACCCTGGAGGTTGTTAGTGACTTTGACAAGACCAGTTTCAGTACATTGTTGAGGACAAAATTCTGATTGTGAAGATGTAGGAGAGAGCAGGGAAGAGATTGGAGAGAATAATTATAAAAAATACTTTGACGATTTTTTGTTCTGCAAAAGCATATAGAGAGATGGACTGGTACCTGACTGAGCAATGCAGTTGAAAGATGTTTGGGTTTTTTTTTCCATTTATTTATTTATTTATTTTTAACATATGCAATTATTTTCCATCATTTACACTACAGTAGTTAAAATTACACTCCAAACAGAAAAGCAAAGTAAAACATCAAAACCCCAACTTCTGTTTCATGTAATTAGACTTATACAGAAATTAGAAGGTTAAGTAACAACTAGTTAATCACCTAATTTCACAGCTATCTGAAGTGGCAATCGTTATATAGCAGCTTATCTATGATACATTCAAGATACATGATACAATTTATTACTTGCCCATAAGCTACAACACAGCCTGCTTAATACCTTT
>NC_043704.1:134386556-134402777 GCF_006229205.1 Suricata suricatta
CAAGACACACTTCCTAGGGGAAAAAAACAAAAAACAAAACAAAACAAAAACCAGCATGTAATTTCTGTCCTTGACGGAATGTATTAAATAAGCAAACACCACCAACAAGCAAAACAAGTTTTTTAAAGTGTTTATTTTAATATGGCATAAGTATTAGCAGGTTTATGTGCTGATGGGAGTTCCCTCAGTAAATGAGGGGAAATTGGTGATGTAGTACAAAGAACAGAGAAGGTGTTGGCATGAATGTCTATGAATAGACAGGTAGAGATAGAATCTAGCTTATAGTTGGAAGAGTTGTCTTTATATAGGAGCCTGGGGAATTTATCTGTAGTAACAGATGAGAAGGTAGTATTGGAAGCTGTGGTCATGGTCATGGGTGTCTACAGGAAGTCCGTAGGAGACTACAGACTTCACAACTCTGGGATTCTCTAGTATGAGAGTGAGGAAACCCGCAGCCTAATCATCTACAGCTGAACAGTTTTCCTCTCTGTGACAACTCTCAAGTACACTTTTTATGACTTCCAACCAGCATATGTATATACTGGAAATCAGCATAGAAACATTCCTCCCTCTACTTCAAAGACAAGAAATCACATTAAAGCACCTTCATTTCTCAGCGCTACTTTAGACCTGACAGTTGGTCTTTTTTATCCAAACTGAACCAACTGCTTGGTTGAAATCACTCTTAAAGTGCCTCTCATAGGGTTACGTATCTGAAACATTTCGCAACAAGAATCAATTGCTCCCTTTGTAGTGATTGGGTATGATGGCTTTTCTTTCTCCTGAAAGTAGAGGTTGATTGACTCAATGGGTAAGACGCCCCAAGTACACTTGTAGCAGGCAAAGAAAAGGAAAAAGAAAAACAAACTAAACTGGAAGAAAAATAAAAGTTAAGGATGAACGAAATAGCCTATAATATCGTAGAACCCAAATGGAATCTCCCAAACAATGCTATTTGTTCTCTTTATAATGAATTTTGTTTTCAGCAAGCAGCAAATAATGTGTCCTGCCTAAATTACCTTTAGACTTAACTAGAGACTCGTCATATTTAGTCACAGAATCTCTGCGTTCCCTTGTCCCCACCCCCTTCTGCCATCAATGAAAACAGCCACTTGCAATAGTCTGGGGTGACCTTGCTTTCACACCAGATTGCTTAGCTCAATGTTGGAATGAAAACAGATAATGCTACAATATAAATCTGTCCTTATGATAAAAAATTGGAAATGATGAAGGGTGGCAGATGGATTCGAAACTGAAGGAATCCATCTTCTGTGACTTTATCATTTATAAACCAGATTCTTTGCCAGGGACACGATGGACATTTGGGACACCTTTGGCCAGGGATCTTGTCCTCTTTTCTACCATCGGGAACATCTTTGTGACTGCAGACATCCACACATATGCTGCCGAGTATGGCCTCAGCTTTAGCCTTTGCCAGGTTATGCAGGCTTGCTGTGAAGGCTCTCAATCAGTATCATCATCATCATCATCATCATCACCATCACCATCACCATCATCATCTGCATACTTGTTTAGAGGGAAAAACTGCAGTGTTTCCTAACTTCCTATTATGGCCTGGCACGCGAAAATCATTTTCAATGACTGTGTTAAAGCTGAGCTGTCTCTGATGAAATTTTGAGATTTATTTTCTTTACAAAAAAGATATACGCTTTAAAATTCAAACCAGACTTACAAATAAGCTAAAACTAATTCCCCCCATTTTCATTAAAAAAGTCAAGTATCATTTTTACCAAATCACATGGAAAGAAAATAAAATACAATTTTATCAGAAAGGCACTGCTCTCGGCAATGTCTGGAGACATTTTTGCTTGTTGTAGTGAGGGATGTAGGGTAGCTTTGGCCTGGGGTAGATAGAAACAGGGATACTACTAAACATCCTTCGATACATGAGACCATCTCCTCCCCCTCCCCCACCAAGAGAATGTCTTCAGCATAGTTCTGAGTTTGGAAAAGCAAGGTGATAATCATGTCAGATCCTCACTCCATTTCCTAGTGAGTCAGAAACATTATTTCCCCCTTTAACACTAAAATAGGTTTTCAGTAGATTTCCACTTCCAATATAGAATCTGAGCGGACACGTGAGACCTTCATTTATGGTAACACCAAGTGAAGTATGGGTGATATTTTGAAGTGACTTTTCTGAAGTAATTTATGTGACTATTGAAGGATTCTAGATTCAAGGAAACCTTGATGAACTGACTTCCAGAGGATGAAACCCTGCACACTTGAGCTGTGAGGTGCAGATGTTTCTGGGGCAAAAATTGGTTCTGGATGTTGGTGATGGAGAAAGCCTGCCAGAAACCTTAAACTTGGAGGTCCAGCGGGAGGCGACAGAGCCAGTGGCAATAGTAGGAGCAGGTGGGATGGACTGCAGCTTGAGAAAGACCCTAATGCAATAATAGTTTGGCATAACAAAGCTCCCTGCTTCTCCTTTCGTCTATTTTTGTATAAGAAAAATGAAGTGAAAGTAGGACTGACAAGCAGAAGGAACCTGGGTAGTCCCACACTCTCTCCCTGTGGCCGGGACCATGAAACCACATTATTCAACCTCAGATTCCACCTTCTGGTCTTTGGGTTCAAACACTAGTTAAAAAAAAATGTCGAACCCTAGGTGACAGGAGGGAGGGTTGCAGTAGTAAAAGCAGCAATAGCACAAGTGGTTGGGTTTAATTTTCTTGACATTGTGGTTCAGTCGCAGACTCCTAGTGAAATCTCTTTCTTTAGCAAACCAATGTTGAAAGAGTTTCCACTGTTCAAGAAGAGGAAGAGAAATAAATTGCTAGTATTCCTCAACCTCTAGTCTTCCATAGATAATGACCCTATAAAATGAAAAAAAAATTGCAAGACATGCAAAGAAGCAATAAACAGAAGTTGTAAAATGGCATTTGCTTAGATTAACCCACAAATGATCCAGAGAGGACTTGAAAATAATTATTATAAATATGCTGAAGAATTTATAGCAAGAGGTGGAAAGAATGCAAGAACAGAATTTCATCAAAGAAATGAAAACTGCAAAAATAGTAAGAGAAAGCCTAGGAACAAAGAATATATGTGAAATTTAAAAGTGCATTAAATTAACAGTAACTTTAAGTGAAATGATTGATCAGCGTTAAGGCAGATCAATAGAAATTGCCAGAAATGAAGAATAGAGAGAAAAATTGAAAAAGAGCAGAGCACACATGAACTATGGTACTAATTAAATAAACAAACGTGTACTAAGATTATCAGAAGAAGGGATATTTGGCCTGGAAAAAATTATGAACATAGAAGAGTGCATACCTTATTTT
This sequence comes from Suricata suricatta, assembly GCF_006229205.1. NCBI lineage: Eukaryota > Metazoa > Chordata > Mammalia > Carnivora > Herpestidae > Suricata > Suricata suricatta. The sequence continues at coordinate 134,389,865 of NC_043704.1, forward strand.
TCCATTTATGTGAATGTTAACATTGTTTAAAAGTAATTAAATATTCACTTAAAATAATTTATAAAATGTATAATAGAAATATATGTTTATAATTATACATATCTATATATAAATATATATTTATAGTGATAGCAATCCTGGAGGAGAATAAATAGGAAGTGAGCATGAGGGACTTTCACGGATAATTTCATGGCTTTATATCTTGAATGGGGTATTGGCTACAGGATGTGTACGTATGTCAAAACTCACTCTATTCACTTAATATCTGTATATCCTTCTCTTATCTGTGATTTAAAGATAAAATAGTGTTAGAAGCGAATACTATATACGATTTACAATGACAGAACAAAGATGTCAGGTACCTTCAAGAACGACTTTTCTCCCTACTAGTTGAATAACCATAAATACAGGCTTTTTGTGTTATAATTAATATCTGAATACACTCCCCCTCTCCATCCCACTCCCCACCGGGGCACACAACCAAACAGAATCCCTTTCAGCGTGCACCGCTGGGAAAAACCAGAATACAGTCCTGTACCTTTACTCTCAGACTTACTCTAGTGGAAGAAAATAACAGAATTTGAAACATGGCAGAACTCTTTGAAAATTTGATGAAATTAGAAATGATAAACGTTTATGCCTTCTGATTTGAATACTTTTTTCTTAAAAGTTTTATTCTTATTTTTTGAAGTATAACACACATATGGAAAGTGTACAAAGCGCACAGCTTGATGTATTTTCACAGAGTGAATACACGCTTGTCACCATCGTCCAGATGAAGAAAAAGAACAATGTAGAAGGCCCAGTTGGCTCAAATCTACCTCTAATGGTAATTAGTAGCCTGACTTGTAAAAATGTAGTTTAGTTTTGCCCTAAATACTTTTGTATTTATGGGTCTTTACACCATGTGCCATTTTGTGTCCAGTTTCCTTCGTTAAATTGTACAGATGTGAGAGTCATGTATTTGTGTGTAGTTTTAGGTTACTCAGTCTCATTGCAGTATAATAGTTCCATTATAGGAGTATACCACAACTGATGTCCCGTTAGGGGACATTATGAATAGTGCTACTATAGCCTCCCTGGAACATAAAAAAGTCTTTTGGTAGACATTTATGTGACTTTCTATTAGATATGTACGTGAGTATAATTGCTGAATTATAAAATATGCATATATTAAAAAACCAACTTTCCCAAGTAATTGTATCCAATTATCCTTTCATCAGTCATAAATGAGAGTTCTTGTTGTTTCACAGTCAAAGCAACAATAGGTATGATCCAATTTATCCATTATAGCTATTTTATAAGTGTGTGTATAACAATTTTATTAAGATAGAACTGACATGAAATAATCTACACATAGAATGTACCATTTGCTAAATTTTGAGAAGTGTATACCCCCACGAAACCCAAAGCATGATCAAGATTGGGAACATATCCACTGTGCTACAAAGGTTTTATAATCTTTATATATCTCTTCTTTCTTTCCCTCTTCTATATTCAGTTTTTTGGTTGTTTCAGGGAGTAGGGTAAATCTGATTCTTGTTATTTTATCTTGGCTGAAAGTGGCAATTGTGTTGTGGTTGTAATTTGCATTTTCTTGACAGTTAATAAAATTGAATAGTTTTTTTAATTCTAAGTATTATTTTTTAGTTTTCTTTTGAATATAAAGCAAAGCATAATTGGTGGAGTCTCTAAAGCAACCACACAGACGTTACTTTATCAGTTTTTTCCAGGAGACAGTGGCTCAGCTACCGTCATTCACCTGGCATCAACTTATTGATATTTTATGCATAATACTTACCATATCTTGGGCACACAAATATGCCAGTGATCTCATAAGCAATCCTCGTAGATCTCAGTAAAGAAAAATTTTGATTAAACACTAAAGTGGTGAATTGCATAGGTTATAACTTAGAGGAATCTTTGAGGTGGTCTTTTATTACCTGGAACCCTTCTATCCTAGTTATAAAAAAAATTGAGAAATAAGAAAAAGAGTAAGGCATGCAAAAGTAAAAGTATCAACTTTATTGATCCAATATTGGAGAATATAATTTAAATATGTGAGCAAGTCATCTTTGTAATTCCAAACCCAGGCTTCTACTTTTCCCCCCAGCCCAGGCATCATGGACTGGAGAAGGTTTTCCTTCCCATGTACCCACATGTGGCATGAAAGAGCAGAACATGTGCTCTGTCAAAGCTTGCTTCCAAGAAACATGGAAGAGAGAGTCTGGGCCACACATGCTCAGATTTCCTGTCTATAAGCAAGAATATTATGTCACTCCTCCCTACCCCCAGAATAGCTGTGAGTGATGGAGTGAGAGAGAATTGTCATTGTGTTGAGTTTCAAGGGATGGTTGGAAACTTTGGGGGTGGAGAATAAACTTCTCCTTACTATTTATTTTGATCTGGTGGCTTAACCATTAAATGTGTGGTCAGCTAAGACTGAGGCTGTATGACTCAGGGCAGGAGAATTCAACCATCTAAAAATCCAGGTCTGTGTTCAAGAGACTAAGTCTCCCAAGAAAAAGCACTGTTCTGTTGGATATTCTGCTAAATGACAGAATGTTGCCTTTGAGAGCTCTAAAATGGGTCAGAACTATCTATTCACTAAAACAACGTCTAGGCTCCAACCGAGGCTAAAATCCCAAAGCTTATTGGTCTATTAACATCTCAAATTATATCTAACATTGTCTAACTGCCCCATTGCAGTTTCCACAAGATCAGTTTGTAAAACTACCTAATGTCAACAGAGAAATGCAGCAAATCTGACTACTATAGATTTTATGAGGAGAAATTTCAATCCTCAAATTAATGTTTTTATAAGCTGAAGCCAAAAGAATTTAAATTCAACACCAAATTATCTGTTATGACTTAAAATTCAAAGAATTTAAATCCAAAATTCATACTCAGGGACTTTTTATTTGTAATTGCATCTGTTCTCTGGGGGTTCCATATGGTTCCTTTAGAATTCAAAGTTTTGTTTAATACCAAATTTCTGATTTATTTCACTTTTTAAATAATGCAATATTTAAAAAACTACACAGTATCATCATCACTGGCCTCACTGCCACAAAATTTAGAAAATGCTAATTCTCAGCTCCAGAGCAATGATCTCTGGACAATCATGTGCCCAGAGTCCAGGACTTAGTGCTAACAAGGAATTACTTTAAAAAATGCATGGTATCTAAGTGAAGAAGGTTACATGAGGAAAATCTTGGTTTCACCTTTAGATGCTAGTTTAGGGCAATTGTCTGGAATGGTTGTATGAATGAATTTAACCACAACTGGGTGAAATCTCCCAGTGAGAGCTTAATTTTGGTGCCCTGTGTTGGTGGAAGAAGCATGCATACATGCATACTACCTTCTTTCCTTCTGAGAATGGTATTTGAGATACCACCACCTTCTTGCAAAACTTAGAAATTTGTTCCAGTCCCTTGTGTGTGTTTTTTTATATTTATTTATTTTTGAGAGAAAGAGACAGCACAGCTGGGGAGGGACAGAGAGAGAGAGAGAGACAGACAGACAGACAGAGAATCCTGAGCAGGCTCCACACTGTCAGTGTGAAGCCTGACACAGGGCTCAAACTCATGAACCATGAAATCATGACTTGAGCCGAAATCCAGAGTCAGACGCTTACCCAACTGAGCCATCCAGATGCCCCTCCAGTCCTTTGGTTTTAAAAGAAGTTCCTTTCTTTTCCATCTTCGTACGTAAAACCCCTTGATCACTAATTCACCTTGGCACACTTTTTTCTGGCATCTCAGTGCTGCACTGAAGCTGACCTTAATCCAGTCACTAATGGCATAGCCTCTACCATAGTGGATCTCCATTTTAATTAAAAGATTGTGTTTTAATTACCCAGGGAGCTTTTTAAATGACTGATGAGTGTATCTCCCCAGAGTGTCTGCAGCCCAGTTTGGGCAATGGGAGTTTGAATAGCACCTCAGGTGATTCTAACACGCAGCCAAGATGGAGAACACCTGCTCTACTGTGGTAAGCAAGTACAGTATATTTACTTTTGGTCCCACTAGCAGCTCCCTTCACTCTTTGCTTTGCAATTGCTAAGGGTGAAAGCGAGCTCCCAATGAATGTTTTCCCACTGAATCCCACATCTGTTTTAACTGGAGAATCACTTCCTGCAGATTGCCTGAATTGTAGCTATGATGTCATGAAACTTGTGGCCATAGAAACATACAATGTCCAATGAACAGCAGTTTTTTATAATACATTTTTGTCATCAATAGTAGCATATAGCTCGAATGTTTCATCTCTCTTTGATGTTCTGTTCTTTCAACAAGACTCAGTACAGCTTCTAATGGTTTAATGTTTTAAAACGTGGGCTATTTTCTGTTGCATATAGAATTGTTTGGTGGGCTTTAGTGTACTATTTTTTCTTTCTCTTTGATTTTTGGTCCAGAAATTCATCTTCAGCACTCTCTTCTAGATTTTACCATCAGAGCATACTCTGGGTCCACATATGGACAGGTAGAAAGTTCTGAGTCTGCAGATCTGTTGTCCACATAACTCTTGTTCCATTTCACCTCCCAGAAGGAGATACTTTAGGTCAAATTAACATCCAACTCAGGCTTGGACCAGTGCTACCACCCTCTGTCTGACTTCCAGGCAAAGATGCATCATCTTTTTTGGGATTTCTTTTTGTTATAATCCCATAAATTTATTAAGACCCAGGAAATGTTGTAGCTACAAAAGTAATGGAGAATACCTTCCAATAGAATTTTAATTATTCTGTAATAACCTTTCATTATTCTAAGTCTATCCAGAATTTCTGTTCCCCTTGATCTTACTGTCCAAATCCTTGAGAGATATTTCTCTAATTCCTCTTAATATAGACTGCATATGGTATTAAGATATTTGCTTCTCTGAATTTTTGGACCTGGATGCTTTTAGTGGTCATACTTGCCTGCTCTCTGAGAAAGACCTATTCTCCTCTATTTTATTACTTTGGACCCTGGTCTAATAATACTTAAATTCTCCTTTTTTCATTCTTTCCTATTGCACTGAGTATTTCATTTCATGTATGTCTGATTAGCACTTAAGATTATAACCCTTCTTCTAAGGAAATATCTCTTTTCCTCTGACTGAATCAGTCCTTTTATAATGGTAAGACAGAAGCAAGTTTTTTGTTGTGGTGGTTGTTGTTTGTTTGTGTTAACCAGTCTAGTTCTTGCTTGATTTCCTGAGTAATCATGATGCTTGGAGACATAATCTTAGGACTTTTCAGTTCCTTTGCCTTTGGAATTGTAATAATTTCACTGCATTCTTTCTTTACCTTAACCCAAGGATGGAGCATATTCTTACAATAGTAAGTATCCACCTTCCTTGTCTTTTGTTTGTGAAGACATTCTTTCATCTCCTACAGGTAAAATTACATTGTTGACTTTGGAAATCCAAAACTCAGGTCAAAATGTATATAACTAACAAATCCAAAGTGAAGTTGAGACTATAGAACTTCAGATGAATTATCCCCATGTATTTCAATATTCTAGGACCTGAAGAAAGTTCAAAGCACACAAAATAAGGACCCAATATGATATAGTCTACGTGTACTATATACTTAAACTTGCTATTAAGAATTTTCTCCAAGCCCAACATCTTTTTCCTTTGCCTCAAGTGTGCCTGCTTAGGCAAAACATAATTCAAAGCAATTCAAAAAATATATTTCAATGACAGACTGTAGCAACTGCATCATAATCAAATAAAAATGCTTCATTTAGTAAGAGCCTCTTTTGTCCCATATCACTTAGGTAAAGTAATTGTTATCAACAACTATATAATAGGCATCATTATCCTTATTTGCTAGACACTGCAATAGACTCAGATGTTAACACGTTTGTAAAGTACATAGAGCTGGGAATTGGTGAAGCTAGGATTCAAATCCAGGAAATGTAAGAGACCATGCTAACCAGGACATATAAAGTGTACAGAATAATGTACATTGGGACTCTGGAGTATCACATGGCCTATGAGGAAAGATAAAAGTCAAAAACATTTTCAGATGTAATGGGATTTGGTGTCTGAATTGAGCAGATTATAATCTGAGTTTGGACAGCAACAGCAACAGAAACCTTTGGAAATAAAAAGTGCATCAGACTTGTAATGACAAACAAATAGAAACAACTTCCCACCCCCTCCCAAAAAAAATTCCCCAAAAAACAAAAACTCCCACTTAGGAATGTTTCCAAAATTTTTACACAAGTCCTGTCACTTACTTTGAGCTTCCAGTGTATTTTTAGAGTCTTATGACAAAGAACGTGTTCCTTAATGGCCTTTCTTACCATCTTTTCCCCCTTTGGCTCCTGTCTTAGACGCCATCTGAGTGTCAGATGGGCACTTGGTTTACACCCACTTTTGAAGAGATGTGAGTCATAAACTCATAAATGGAGGTTGTTAGAGGTGTGATCCTTCTTCTAAAGAGAAGAATAGATAGATGGATACCCTCAGAGGCGTTGGGAATTCTAAGGGTGACTTGATTCTCCTGCAGGAACCTATGGAAACAAGATTTGTAGTGAAGTTCACTGAGGATGTCATTGTGCATATTGTTAGTTATCTTCCTGTAGGAGGAGATCAAAGGACAATCTCCCAAACTTAATCTCCTACAACATCATTTAATCTTTTCTCTGTAAATGAAGTATAATCAAATACAGCGAAGGCACTTTTAGAAACATTCCTATCAATAAGTTGTGTTGAGGTATAAAATGATCATATAATGATCTATCCTTAATATTAAACATTTCCTAGGTTTGCTTATGGTTATTTTGGAATAGGGAATGGTAGTTATTTCTACTGGAAATTGAAAAGAATGGGGATAAAGATCAATTATGGCATGCCCAAGATTGAAAGAAAAAGAAAGAAAGAAAGAAAGAAAGAAGGAAGGAAGGAAGGAAGGAAGGAAGGAAGGAAGGAAGGAAGAAAAAGGAAAGAAAGAAAAAATTTGTGAAAGGGTGATTTTGGTTTTATGTAATCTAAATTGAATATCTTACAAAGAGCCTCACCAGTACTTCCAAATAGACATTCTCCTTTTTTATGTCTAGAGGCATATGGGTCATAGTTTCATTTTTAATAAATCCTATAGATTAACAAGTACAAGCATTCTGGATGTAGTTAAGGGAGAATTAAGGTAAAGGAACTCAGGCGTAGAGAGGAAAGTCATGTGTGTTTTGTTTTAAATTTTACCAGGTTCTCATTCTTAACAAAACTACTGGAATTTTTAAAACATTGTTATATATATTTATTCATTACTTCTTTTTTTCCCATTGGCTGCTTGAAATTTATTTTACACTTGGGGCAAGGCGCAGGGTTATGGGGGTGTCATGAAAGGTTACGTGTGGCTTGGATAGTTAAGAGTGGGCTTCTGTCAACTTCCTTGTTGATGTTTTGCTATTTTGATACAAAAGAACCAACTACTTCTGCTTGCTGCAGCCTGCCTAGATGATGGGGAGGGGAGAGGATGGTCTCTGATGAGCCCAGTGCCTCTTTTCCAGGTTGGCCACCAGGCTGCTTCCTCGTGGTTTCCAGAGTCAAGTCACAGGTGATTGTGCTGCTGAAGTCCTGGGAAGATTCTAGCCTTCTGGGGACTCCAACCCTGTAGCCATGAACAGGAGAGTGGACTTCCCAAAAAAGAAACGTGCCCACCAGTGACCTGGGTTGGCCTTGGGGAGATCTGAGAGAAGTATGGTCATGCTATCTTGCAACAGACAAGTTTTAAAGATAACATAGGGGTTCTAGAATAGTTTTCACTCCATTTCCCCCATTATTAACATTTTATATTATCATGATACATTTGTTAAAACTAAGAAACCATAACTGGTACTATTAACGGAACTCCAGACTTTGGATCTCACTAGTTTTTCATCATTGTCCTTTTTCTGTTCTAGAATTCAGCTCAGATGCAGTTAATTGTCACATCTTCTTAATCTCCTCTTGTATATGGCAATTTCTCAGCCTTTCTCTGAAAATATGGTAGGGATATAGAAAAAAGGAGAGGATCAATATATTACTTTGAAAAGTTAAAGGAAAAGAAAATACCAAAAAAGTGAATACATTATTTTGGGGAAAAGGGGGAATGAAGATCCTGTCTCTAAAATATATCACAGGAGACAAGAGGACAAATTCTTGCAGTTACCTTGAAGGTTTCATTTGCCTGGGGGAGGGGGACTTGAAGTTGTGGAAGCTAATAGGCTGGTATTTATATCACTTACCTAATTCTTCTCATGTGCTAGTACTCGTCAAAGTCTTAAAAAATTCCGTAAGATCTGAACCATTATTAGACCTAATACAGTGATTCTTAATCAGAGGCAATTTTGCCCCCAGGGGACACTTGGAAATATCTAGAAACATTTTTGATTATCACAACTAGGAAGGGAGGGTGCTAGTGACAACTACTGGGCAGAGAGAACAGGGCATAGGGTACTTTCATAGGACAACATCCCACAATAAAGCCTTCCAAAATAAACTCTGATAATAACAGAGGAAACAAGGCAAAAATAAGTAACTTTCCCAGGACTAGACATTAAGTAAGTGGCGGATTACACGAGAGTCTGCTTTGCCACCACATTGTACCTCCTCTTTAAGGATATCATAAGAAAAGGGTTCAGCAGGAACAAAATACTAAGGTAATAATGAGAATAGGGCATGTGTGTGCGTGCGTGTGTGTGTGTGTGTGTGTGTGTGTGTGTGTGTGTGTGTGGTGATCGTGGTGGTACTAAATATAAAATATGGAGCATTCAACTAAATACGTGTTTGCCTTAAGAGCTACAGAAGCATCCTTTCTTATTAACAAGATGACTCTTTGGGCCAGTAATTTTAAAACTATTTCAGAATGAGGTCAGGTTTGGTGTTCAGTTATTACTGGACCTAGACTGGGGTGCTGAGACTAGAGATCCGGTGAAAACAAACAATGAAAGGGGCTGGAAGGATGAGTCGCTAGTCCAAGCAAAGGACAGAGAAGAAGTAAAAAAAATGATTTTGCTGCTCTAAAATATAGGACCTAGAGGAACTATGGTGCAATATAACAGATATATGAAAACTGGGGAAATAAACTGGTTGGGGAAAGAAATGTTACTTGCGATCTGAATGGTGCTGCCTTCTAGGCATGATGGGCGTGGGTTACAGATTGCAGGCTTAATATAGTTTGGTTCTAGATTTATCCTGGTTTGCCTCAGAAAATCCCAGTTTAAGCCTGTTGCCTGGGCATTGCTTTTATAAAGTTTATTTATTTTTATTTTTTATTTTTTGAGAGAGAAAATGAGCCAAGTAGGGGCAGAGAGAGGCAGAGAGAATCCCAAGCAGGCTCTGCACTGTCAGCATGGAACATCTGGGCATTATTTTTAATGTTGTTTCTTTTATTTCCAAAAGTGTTATATTTGGAAAATAAATTATGCAGTTATCCTGACAGGAATCCTGTAACTATCTGGTATTTCCAGATGATGCCAAATTTGAGAAATCGTTGATAAATACCAGTAGAACACAGTCTTATCAAGAGGCAAACTATGTCTCAGACTGGAGAACATCTCTTCTAGATCACAGCGAAATAATATCGGGAAGCTAAATTCTTAGTTTTTGTTTTCCAGAGTCATGAAAACATCATGCTTTAAATGTAATTAAGTAGAGATGGAAAAATAAGAAGATAATGCCAGAAATTTATCCTCTCTAATAGATAACTATTGAGGAGAGTTTATTCAGTTAGAGGCAGGGACTGAAAACAATGGAGCTGAAAATGACTTTATAATTATTCTTAACTTTGTACTCTAACATCTGTAGTACACACGAATGAAATACTAGTCTCCATGTGAGTTTGGGAATGGTTGACTATCTTGACACAACTTTAAACTTTATTTGAACCTAAGTTGCATTTAAAACACAGAAATAGGTATTTTCCACCTGGTTGCTCTCTGACTAACCAATGGGCTTGGAACATTTTGGGTCAGGCAGAATATTGGAAACAGAAGGAAACTAATTTTAGCTTGATTGATTATAATATGATCTCTTCAAATCTTTATTCTCATGAACTTTATATATTGCATCTGTTTAGGGACCTTTCTCAATGGATCAGTATATAAAACAGATGCAGACTTTGGAGGATGTTAGAAGCACAAAGAAAATCATATGGACTTCATTCAACTGAGCACAAAATTCAACATCTGGAGGAGTCAAATTTTGATCCCGGTTCTGCTATTGCCTTGCAATATTCACGGAAAAATCTCTCATTCCCTTTGGGCTTCAGTACACTCTTGAGAATGGGAAGCATCCTGACATCAAGATCATGGGCTGAATACAGAACGATCTAGTTAATTTCAATATGCGTTGGGAAAACTTACAAAGACATGCAAACTACTATGAAATTTAGGTCAGGACCCATAGTTTACCTTTAGAAATGCCATTGATGGCATGCTTTGCTTGATACTATAAATCTTCAAATTCTGCTCCATGCATTTTAAACAAAATCTTTGGCTGATAAATTGGGAAGATGCTTTTTCCATGCAACCTCTTCACCTGATTGTTTTCACTTCTGGGCTTACCCAGATTATTGTCTCTAATAAATTAGTACTATCCTATGACTCTTAAAAACAACAACAACAAACAACAACAACAAACAACAACCCTGCTTCAGTCCTTAAAAATCTGAAAGGGCTCCTACGTGGCTCAGTCATTTAAGCATCTGACTTTGGCTCAGGTCATGATCTCTCAGTTTGTGAGTTCAAGCCTCAGGTCGGGCTCTGTGCTGACAGGTCAGAGCCTGCTTTGGATTCTGTGTCTCCTTCTCTCTCTGTTCCTCTCTCACTTGCATTCTCTCTCTCTCAAAAATAAACAATTTAAAAGAAAATCTGATAGTAAAAATCATATTTAGTAAGTATCATTTTAGAAAAAAATTAAATTTTAAAAATTTAATTACCTGCTATTTTATTACTCAAGGGATAACTCTTTTAGCACTTTTAGTGCCAGAGGTAGTAAGATTTTTAGGTTGAGGATGCTTCATTTCATTTCTAGTTTATCTTTTGGCACATCTTTTAGTATTGTATATATTTTGTCTCATTTTTGTAAGTGGATTTGTATCTGTAAGTATAGTGTGTATGGTGTGTGTGCATGTGCGCATGGGTGAGAAAGAGAGATTATGTATGTATTTGTCATTTTTCTGGTTTATGTATAAAATTTCTTTAAAAGTTTGATTTAAATCTTTTCCAAGCAGTTTTTAATGCCATTTCTGTCCCTTTGGCCTAAATAGTGGTGAAAGAAGTACATGCTGCCATAAGACGATATAATTTGGGTATGATTTGGGGAAAAAATCATAGTGGAGGATTGTTATTTTTGATAGGTTTGGATAATATACAGCAAGATAATGGCAAGAAACAATACCAAATTCTTGTCTCATGGAAAGAAAAATATCACATACTCTATACATTCAGATCTGTGGGTTTGCAATTACTGAAAACAAATTCAATGATTAACATAAAGTCGCTAAGTTATAAAAGTGAAATTTATCCTCTCATAGTCTTCTTATATGACACATACGACATTGGTCAGAGAGATACTGAACCCTCACAGTTGGAATGAAAAGATTTGTGAGTACCCCAGTAGATTCTTGGAAGAATCTGAATAAGTTCAACTTTATTTTTCAATTCTGAGAATTAAGTATTTCCTTTTAGGGGAAAGCTAAAATTCCCTTTCCTCTGTACTCTCCATCGCAGTCTATTCTTTAAATTACAGCCTGAATTCACCCAGCCCTATGGTAATATTTAAAATCTAAGTGAAAAAAGGAAGGGATTCAAGGAGAAAAAAAGGTAGTAATTTCTTATATATATTATCAAAAATCTATAAGAATTGGATTTGAGTTATTAAGATATTAGCATTCGGTGAACCGGGAGTGGAAAGTATATAGGAAGTTTCTGTAAAACTGTATTAGTCTGCTCAGGCTGCCGTTACAAAATGCCACAGACCGAGTGGCTTAAACAACAAAAATGTATTTGTCACAATTCTGGAGGCTGCAAGTCCAAGGTTAAGTTTGTTGGCAGGTTGGGTTTCTCTTGAGGCCTCTCTCCTTGGCGTACAGATGGCTTTCTTCTCTGTGTCTTCACGTGGTTTTCCTTTGTGTTTATTCTTGATTTATTCTTGTGTTTATTCCTGGTGTCTTTTTGTGTCCAAATTACCTCCTCTTGTTTTTTGAGTTTTTGTTTAAGTCCAGTTAGTTAACATACAGTATAATATTAGTTTTAGGTGCACACCCCTTCCATGCATCACCCGGTATTCATCATAACAGGTGCACGCCCTAATCCCCATCTCCTCTCTAACTCAACCCCCCATCCACCTCCTTTCTCATAACCATCTGATCGTTATCTGCAGTTCAGAGTCTTTTTCTTGGTTTGCCTCCTTCTCTCTTTTTCCCTTTGCTCCTTTGTTTTGTTTCATACATTTCACATATGAGTGAAATCATATGGTATTTGTTTTTCTCTGAGTTCCTTAGCATAAAGCTCCCTAGCTCCATCCACATCCTTGCAAAAGGCAAGGTTTCATTATCTTTTATGGCTGAGTAATATTCCATTGTAGATATATACCACAATCTTTTTTTTAATTAAAAAATTTTATTTATATATATTTTTTACTTTATAAAGTTTCGTATTTTTTTAACATATGCAATTATTTTCCATCATTTACAATACAGTAGTTGCAATGACACTCAAAACAGAAAAGCAAAGTAAAAAAACACCAACTTCTGTTTCATGTAATTAGACTTATACAGAAATTAGAAGGTTAAGTAACAACTAGTTAATCACCTAATTTCACAGCTATCTGAAGTGGCAATCGTTATATAGCAGCTTATCTATGATACATTCAAGATAAATGATACAATATATTACTTGTTCATAGGCTACAACACAGCCTGCTTAATACCTTTCCT
>NC_043704.1:134402877-134478196 GCF_006229205.1 Suricata suricatta
TTACAGTATACTTGAGGTCCATGCAAAAAAGTAGCTACCTTTTATGTAGGAAATGGATGATTAAGTCTTTGGTGTTGTAAAAGCAACTTCATTTAAACATAACCACCCCCACCACCAAAAAAAAAAAGAAGAGAAAAAATAAGTTAAGAAAATAATAAGGGAAAAGCCCAAGACACACTTCCTATGGGGAAAAAAAAACCTAGCATGTAATTTCTGTCCTTGATGGAATGTATTAAATAAGCAAACACCCCAACAAGGAAAACAAGTACTACAATGTAAAAATATTAAGAAAAGAAAACCCTCTCACATGCATAAATGAAAGATTACACACAAAGAACTCACATCTTTTCAAGCTTCAATAGTAAATATTCTGCTACTATGTATTAAATACTGCATGGTTTGCCTATACCACAATCTTTTATCCATTCATCGATCGATGGACACGGGCTATTTCTATACTTTGGCTATTATAGATAAAGCTGCTGTGCCCATTGGGGTATATGTATTCCTTTGAATTGGCATTTTTGTATTCTTTGGATAATTACCTAGTAGTATAAATGCTAGATCATAGAGTAGTTCTATTTTTCACTTTTTGGTAGGCCTTTATGTTTTTAATTGCTCATTATGTTTGTTTCTCATTTCTTCTTCTTGTGAGGATATCAGATTAAATAAGGCTCACTCAAATGCTTTCATTTTAACTTAATCATTTCTTTAAAAGCCTATCTCCAAATAGAGTCACATTTTGAAGTACTACTAGTTAGTGTTTCAACATATGAATTGGGGTGGCATGATTTTTTACCCATAAAATGTATAGTTCAGAAGAAAGACTTTAAAAATATAGATGTTATTTATGGGATTAGAGATCGAGATTGTTATACCAAAAAAAAAATACCCAAATTTTTCACAAGTGGATTTATTGATGGGAAATATTGGCCAAATATTTCCCATCAATAAATTCGAGGCTCCAGGAGGAACTAAACACTGTTGTATACTGGTTTGCTGGACTGGGTAATGCCAACCTGGATCCAGCATTGGCAGATCCCAGATGACCTTTAAGAGCCAGAAATGGGTCTTGGCATAATCTATAGGAAAACATGTTTTAATGCCAGAGAAAGAAATGCTCAGTTGATCTCTGTCCATCCACCATGAACTACAGCTGAGTCCAGAAAACTTTTACCTACAGCTTTGTCGTAAGAATAGATTGGGGAGGAAAAGGGGCAGAATATTCTCAACGTGCGTTTAGGGCCTGCTCTTATCCACTTTAAGTGCTGCTGTCGAGTGGCCTTTCCACTTTTGGACAGCCTGGGAGAAATACACAGTGGAATAGGTCTAGGTCAAAACAGCTACAGATACCAAGAAGACATAGTTTTTATAATATGTAGTTAGGAGGTGAAGTGCTCTGATCTTAGCCTTGTCTCTCATTGGCTTTGTTCACATGTACTTTGTACTCTAGTTCAGCAAAGTGCTGGTATGTAGAAGTCGTTCAGTAAGTGTTTGTTGAATAAATATATGGATGATAATAATACCCAGCAATATCTAAGATTTAATGAGGGCTTAGCATTTCCCAAAAATTTCTCAGGTCTCTTATCTAAGTAGTAATGTATGTAATTCCCAAAACATCTCTCATAACATTGGCACTGTTATTTTCCCACAGTCCAGATAAGGAACAATAATTTGCCCTGTATCATCGACTTGATGGCTGGCACAGCTAGGACTTGAACCCAGTTTAAGATAGATTCCAAAACCCATTTTCTTTAATGCTATAAAAATTCCTTTTAGAATTCCCAAAAAGAACCTCTGGACTTTTATCTAGATGATTACATTCTAATCATCTGCTCTAAAAGGTGAGATGGCTGAAGTCAGAATTTATAAATATTTCTATTAAACTGGCTGAAAGATCAGACATCTGGAAAGAAATATTAGTGAACTGGTGACAAGGACTATTTTTATGAAAAGGTATGCCAAAGGACCTTCAGAATGAACTAAAAGCCTGAAGAGTGACCGCAAATACTTAGCCAAACATTTCCAACGTCTAGTTGAGACTAATAATTCAGTGGACAAGACGGCTGCTAATGTGGTAAGAGTCAGTTTCTGCAGGCCTCATGAATACTTTGTGCCCTCATGAATACTTTGTTCAATGTGGCAGTAATAAAAAAAGAGTGCAATGATCCCAAAACAAACTTCCACTTATCAAAGCTGGCCTGGTGATTACAACTCTTAAGTTCCTACATTGCCAGCAGCGGTGGTCAACCCTGAAGTTGTAGAACGGTACAAATACTTGAAAGAGACAAGCCAGCTCCCCAGGGGCAGGTTGATTAAACACAACATCTTTTGTCACAGGAAAAGCGGTATAGATTTTTTTTCTCTTGTTGGTATAGTAGTCTTTCTGCTTTTCTGTTTAGGATTCTTTCTTTTTTTTCTTTTTGTCTCCTGTTTTTCTGGACTTAGCAGTTAATGTATCATAATGATGGAATCAATGTCTTATAGAAAAAACCAAATTGAAGGATGTGCAGTAGAGAGAAGATCTCCATGAGTTTCAGTATTCGTTACATCATCACCCATACATATGAACGGGTTGAAATGGCGTTATGCAATGGCCCAATGAAAACTTAATTCTAGTGCCAGCTGGAAAATGTTATTCTGTTATGTAAGGAAGCTCATGTATGTCTGAAACAGGACAAAGAAGTTGCTGTTTTCCCCTAGCCAAAATATATAGATCTAGTAATCAAAGATCAGAGATGGGGTAGTGCCTTTTTTATATATAAAAAATGACCCACATTTTAAATGTTCAATCCTGTCCTTATGCATTTGATATCTGTTGAATCAAAGGTCTAGGTAGTGAAGTTTGAATGATTCTACCAAGAAGTATACACTCTTGTGACCACTGGATCTGGCTGAGGCTACCATTTGGTCATTGTATTCTCCTTAAAAAAGGGGGCTAGGGCCTTGAGAATGGTAATTGACCTTTACTGTCAAGGTAAAACACAATCACTTCCAGATACAGAGGGTAAGAGCATATGGTTGGAACCCCGATATTCTTTATGCTCCCCTTTGTACTTTCGATCCCAGTGGATATAACTATTGGAAGACTATTACAACCTCACACAGATAGTATCACAAACACTGTTCCTGGGGCATGATGCATACTTGGGTCACACCTATGTGCAAAACCACCTGACCAACTAAAGGACTGGCTAGATGACAGATAAATATAAATATCTGTTGCAGTGAAACAAAGTAGAAACTATTCACTACAGCCTTGTGAGCAGTTGACCAAATAAAGATCACAATATTTATTAGTAATTCCCTGCTTGCTGTATCATTCCTTTTTTTTTCCTTTTGACTTCTATCCCATCCCAGAATGGTGAGTGGTAGTTACATTTATCATGTCACCTATAGATTGCAGAATAACAAGATGGAATAATGTTGAAATTAGGAGAGAGATGGGCATCAGCTACAGGACCAGTTGTTGAAGCCAGATGCAGGAATTTCCTGTGGAGGTTTCTTTGGGAGTAGGGTTGAGTGTTTGTCCAGCATTACCTCTTTCTTATAGTAATGAAATATTTCATTTTGGGGAGGTGGTAGATCTCACTTTCTCTGTTTCATGAAGTCCCTTTGGGATTTGTAATCCTCTGGCACATGAACCAGGTGAGAACAGCCAGGTGGAATAAAGACACCTGAAAAGGTAACTCTTGGGAGGCCTACCACAAAGTTGCAAACAGTTGGAGCTCAGTCCTTGCAGCACGCTGAGGAAACTCCCCATTATATTTTCCAAGTTAGTCTTTGTGGCTTCTTTGAATTCTGTCCTTGATGCAGTCTTAGAAAACTTTTCCTGGAAATTTGTGAGCTTCCCACCCAACAGCCTTCCAATAAATTGTCTCTCTGCTTAAATTAGCCCATTTGTTTTCAGTACTTTGGACCAAAAATCTAACTGATACATTTTCTTAATTTGTTGCCCACAGGCTCTTATACCCTGAAAACAGGATTGCATCCTATGCTTTCTCTTTGTTCTTTTATGAAGACTCAAAATTAGAGATACTGCTAAGTAGCTGTTTACAGCCTCATAGTCTTCGTACATAAAATAAAGTGATTTTTACCCTACCTAGCCCACAGAACAGTTGTGGAAATTAAATTATGAACACTATTAGATGATGTTAGAGGAACATAAGGTATGATATATAACCCTCATAGGGAAAAACCTAATTACGACAGACTTTTATTGGAAGGCTGTTTCTCTGGATTTCATCTCTCCTGGCACTAGAATATTTCCCATGGTTAGGTGTAGTCTGTACAGTCCAGGTGTGAATTCATTACAAGACTTTGTCTTCTATGAAAGCATTTCCCAATGACCATCCACTTCTTCCTTACCAAAGGATAAGGTTTTCCTCCTGCGTTTTGCTTGTATTCTCCTAGCATTTTGTATCATCTCCTCTGTAACCCTTGCCACACTACAATGAAATACTTGGATGTCTTTCTTTCATCTAGTGATTAAGAGATCCTTGAAGACAGTTACCACAGTTATTAGCATATGCTCTTTTTGTATACATTGAATTTCAACTAATTAATAGAAAAATTAAAAATAAAGATTAAGAGGGATGCCTGGGTGGCTCAGCCAGTTAAATGGCCAACTCTTAATTTTAGCTCAGGTCATGAAGGTCATGATGTCATGGTTTGTGAGATTGAACCCTGAATTGGGCTCTGTGCTGACAGTGCTAAGCCTGCTTGGGATTCTCTCTCTCTCTCTCTCTCTCTCTCTCTCTCTCTCTCTCTCTTTCTCTCTCTCATCTCTATCTCCCTTCCTCTCCCTTCCTCTTTCTCTCTCAAAATAAATAAATGAGCTTTAAAAATTTTTTTAAATAACAAAGATTAAGAGAAAGTAGAAAAACCAGTAATGGTAATATTAACATTCCATTTTCATGCTTGGAAAACTTTGCAGTACCAAGCATGATGTTAATAGATGCTACACAAGTGAATTGCTCTTACCAGGAGATAAATGCATGGTAATCTCCAGAAAGTATTACCGTGAGTCATAATGGGGACCTCCTAGAAGAGCACTTTTAAAAATAAGAGGCTCTCATTTTGCAATTTAGTTTTAAAAGAGATATTTGTTGGAAGAAGAGTTTGATAGGAAGACTAACCATTAATGACATCAGCAAACACTCGCAGTGTTATTGTGAGTACTACCCAGTGTCAGTACATAAGCAGTCACCCAAACTAACCCTAAGATAACCATCAGAACACAGAAAGATTTATTACTGGAACTAATAATTCTTCTAACATTGGTTGGAAGCTTTCTGAGCAAACACACCATTTATGAACTAAAACAGTTAGGTTATCTTAGGCATAGATTTCTAAGAGACCATGGTAATGTGGTGAGATAATATGGAGCTTTATTTTACACTAATTTGCATAACATATAAGAAGGTCTCATTGATTTTGCACATATGATTTTGGTTCATTGAGACTAAGGTTCTATTAAGGGGGAAATATATGTTCTTGAACAGAGGGAATCAATAGAAATGTCCCTTAGCACAGGGGTTAAGAAGCATACTAACAAAGGATACTAGGCTCACTTCTTAAATAATGTTTCTGTGAGTTTTAAGTTCAGAAATGAAATCTCAACTTGAATTAGCTTCTCTGCTCCATTAAAGAGCATGAGAAATAGTTTATGATATCATGGGTCAACCAACTTTTTATTTAGTATCACTCTAAAACACTCTGAAGCAGTCTTTAAGTGCTTTTTCTAATTTGAGGGAAGCAGTGTTTGAACAAGAGGCTGGGAATTTTTTTTATATTAAAAAAAACTTTTATTTCAGCTCTATTTTTTGTTCCAAGTAATTTAGAGCATGTGTGTATCATTGTTCTATGTTAGCAAAGCACTCTTGATAGTCAATAGTTATTTTACTCACTGCCTTGGTTGGAAAAGAAATGTTGCCCTATGAAAATTAAAATCCATGTAATTTTATATAATGAAAAGAGCTTTAGAATCAGCCCTAGGATCAGAAGAAACATAACTTCAAATCTAGGTTCCATCACCTTAACTATCTAATTTGAGTATGTTACTTTACTTGACTAAGTCTCAGTTTTGGCATCAACAAAGTGAGAATTTTTTTTAACTATGAGAATTTTGTAAGGATTAAATGAGACAAACAGAGGCAAAGCTCCAGCTCAGAGCAATAGCTAATTAAATAAATTTAGTTTTACTTCTCATGTAGTTTCCAAGAAAGGGATGGAAGGGAAAAAATAATCAGATGAAAGAAAGCAAATAGATGAGAGAGAGCCCCAGTCACTGGAAGGGAGAATAATAATGTAGAACCACTTAGGTTTCCCCATGAAATAGATGAACAAGAGTGAGAATAAGAGCCTTTCTTGTCACATATAAAATAGAAATGACTGCCAGTCAGCTGTACCTTGCCTGATCTCCAGAAATTCCCACACTGTGCCAAAGCTTTGCTGTTCCGTCAATGACTGTATGTTTATTTCCTGACATTTGTTTTAGGAAATATGATTTCTAGTTGAAGGTAGAAATGTGATTAATGTATTTCCTTTTCGCTTCATGCTTTGAGAAATGACCTTTTATAGAACACTAAGCAAAATGAATATCTGAATGTTTAACTGAGAGAGTTTTCTGTATTCTAATCTTTTAAATAATTAGGTTCATTGTAATGTCATCCTTTAAAAAATCAAGTTTACTAAGCATTTTATTTAGGCAAGATTCATCTTTTGTTTAATTTGTGGGTTTTCCCCCCGTCTATATTGTCATGATCTTTAACATGCATGTTAGTTTTTGATGGTTGCTGTACCAGAACACTGGAAACATTCTTAAAACAGCACAAATTTATTATCTTACATTTTTTGTGTTTTAGAAATCTGAAATAGGTGCCACTGAGCTAAAAACAAAGGTGTTTTTGGAATTGCATTTGATTCTAGAGGCCCTTGGAGCAAGAAAAGATTTTGTTTTCTTGCCTTTTGTGGTTCTGGAGCCTGTCTGCATCCTTGGCTCATGACCCTCTTCATCTTCAAAGCCAACAATGATGAAAGGAGCCCTCGTATAGCAGCACTGTGACTTCTGCTTTCTTGTTCGACTTTTAAGGACCTGTAAGATGATATTTTGCCTACTCAGAGTTCAGGATAATACCCCAATCTCAAGGTTCTTAATCATCTTTGCAAAGTTTCTTTTGCTAAGTAACATAACATATTTACAGATTATGACTCGGATATGTTTTTCAAGGTTTTATTTATTTATTTTGAGAAAGAGGGAGCAGGAATGGGAAATGCACTTACAGAGAGGGAGACAGAAAATCCCAAGCAGGCCCTGCATTGTTAGAGAAGAGCCCAGCACAGGGCTCGACCTGGGACTCAAACTCCTGAACTGTGAGATCATGACCTGAGCCAAAATCAGCCAAAATCAATATGCTCCATGGATATTTTTGAGGGATAATTCTGTGAAATAGCTGTCCTTTGCTTTCTTTCTCTCTCTTCCACTTAATTTTAGACCTCTATGTTTCACTGTGTGTTAATTGAGTTCATTGCTTCCAAGTGCTGTCTGCTATTATTCTTGTATATCCACCATGTTTTACTTATCCTTTTGTCTTCTAGACAAGTAGGATGCCAACATTTCCTATTGCAAACAAAGCTGTTATGAACAGTCTCATACATATCCCTTTGTGACCAGCATGGAAGTTTTCTGCAGTATATATTCAGACAGAAAAAGAAAATAGAATAGTAGAATAGTACAAGCATCATTAACTTTTATTAAATGCTGCCAGTGACAGGTAATTTACACCTTCTCCTCCCACAGTACATGAAGGTTCTCACAAACCTTTATCCTTGCAAGCACTTACTGCTCTTTCATTTTGTAACTTTTGCCAGTCTCATAAGTACCATCTGGTTTTTAATACATGTTTTGTTTAATAGTTTTAATGCAATGTAACAGACAGAGCAGGGTACAGATCACAAGTGTACAGCTCAGTTATCACAAATTGAACGTACTTATGCAGCCCACACCCCCAAAACAGAAGCCTCCACAATGCCACCCACCTCCATTTGAATTATTATCTCCTCCAAGTGTAGCAATTACTCACATTTCTTTCTCTGTAAAATAGTTTTCTAAATAACCTAAATGAAATCGCATAGTATGTTTTTGTTTATAGTCTATTTTTTTTTTTTTTTGCTTCTTTCCCCCATGGAGACTTTTGCATGGATTTGTGTGTAGCAATAGTTGTTCGTTCTCGTAGGGTTTAGATGTCTAAAATGCGGTGAACACCCAGAAAGTGGCAGCTGTTGTTTCTGTGTTCCCAAATCCCTTTGTCTCCTAGGACCTAGATAGACAGTCCCTGAAAATGAGGCTCTCAGACAAACTGCTTTTATTTTCAAGTTCAAATTCATGGGCCGGTTAGTTCAGACCCTGCCAGCTTGTATGTTCCTTCTTCATAAGTCAGCCTCCACTTCGTTTACTGTTAACCCACATGAACTCTTATTTCCGTTGCCTGAAAAAATTTGTCTGCAGCATTAAACTCCTACAAATTTGTTCCATCATTTATTTATTTTATTGTAGATGTACCTTTGTGTTGCTTTAGCATATTATGAATTGTGTTATGATAGAAATACTGGTCAATGACCTTTGGTAAACAAACGCATGTTTCCATTTTTAATGGGTCCAAATCTGGTGTCAGATTTGATGGGTCATAATGAGTGAGTTTGTTCATCTTTTACAGACATAACCAAAGTGGTTATATTGGTTTCTACTCTCACCATTAATATATTGAGAGTCTCGGTTGCTCCATATTCTTGTCAACAGCATTGTCTGACTTTTCCATTTTTCCATTCTGGTGGATGTGTAGAGGTATCTTATTCTTTTAATTGCCATTCACATAATGACTAATAAAGTTGAACACTCCATGTTACTGGATGTCTGAATATTTTGTGAAGTGGCTGTTCAAATATTCTGCCCTTTTTTTATTGGATTATTTGTCCTTCCTTACTGAATGTTGTAGTTATT
This sequence comes from Suricata suricatta, assembly GCF_006229205.1. Taxonomy (NCBI): domain Eukaryota; kingdom Metazoa; phylum Chordata; class Mammalia; order Carnivora; family Herpestidae; genus Suricata; species Suricata suricatta. The sequence continues at coordinate 134,411,879 of NC_043704.1, forward strand.
TGTATATTATAAGTATGTATATTTTTCGGGACAAATGTATAACAAGTATTACCTTTAACACTGTGGCTTGATTTTTCACACTGTCTCATGGCTAGCTGATGGATAAAATTACTACTTCAATATAGTCAGACTTAGTTTTTCCTTTAAAGACAGGCTTCAAGATCCAGTTTAAAAAGTGTTTGCTTCTGAACATATTACAGGGTTACTTGTCACACTGATATCTATTATCAATCTGAAATTGATTGCTTTACTTACTGTAAGGTTGGGGATCAAGTGCTCCCATTGATCTAACAATGATTATTGAGGACCATAGGGAGGGGAAGGGGGAAAGAGAGTTGGGGAGAGAGAGGGATTCAAATCATGAGAGACTATTGAATACTGAAAATGAACCGAGGGCCGAAGGGGGAGGGGGAGGGGGGAAGGAGGTGATTGTCATGGGGGGGGCACTTGTGGGGAGAAGCACTGGGTGTTATATGGAAAGCAATTTAACAATAAACCATTATTAAAAAAAGAAAAAGAAAAGACCCTATTTAACCCAATGTATTATAGAATCACTTTGGTCATGAATCAGGTGATTCTGCACCTGTACCTACAATGTCTCCTGGTCAATATTGTTACTTGCGTTTGGTCTCAAAGTTATGCCATCATCATAAAATGAGTTGGGAATTATTCACTGTTTTTCTGTTCTCTGGAAGATATTACATAAAATTAGTGTTATATCTTTATTATACATGTAGAAGAAATCAGCCTAGAAACCCTCTAAACCTCTAGAAATTTTTTAAAATATGTATGGTAGTACTCATTATCATTTTATTATTTGTAGGAACCTTACTTTTATTCCCCTTTCCTGCATAAATATTAATATTTTTGCCTTTTTTCTCATTTTTTAACCTTACTATAGATCCATGAGTTTTCTTAATTTTTTCAAAAACCATTTGTTTAAAAAAAATTTTTTTTTTTATTGCAGGGCACCAATGTGGCTGATTAAGCGTCCGACTCTTGACCTCAGCTCAGGTCCTGATCTTACAGTTGGTGAGTTTGAGCCCCGCATTGGGCTGTGCACTGACAGTATAGAGTCTGCTGGTGATTCTGTCTCCACTTTTCTCTGCCCCTCCCCAGCTTCTGTTCCTTCTTACTCTCTCTCAAAATAAATAGATAAATTTTAAAATTTTTTAAATAATTTTTCTTTATTGAAAACCTGTGTATACTTCAATTAACTTCTACTCTAGGTTTTTATTATTTTCTTCCATCTGTATTGGGGGAAGGGGGAGTTACTTTGTTGTTCTTTTAACTTCTAAAGATATATATTTAGATTTCTGATTTTCACATTTTCTTCTTTTCTGATATGACTTCCCTTTTAAGCAGAGCTTTAGCTGCCTACAGTATGTTTTGGCATATCTTTTTTTCTCATTGATTCAATTTAAAATTCATTCTAATTTTCTCTGTGAGTGTTCTTTGACAGATGGAGTATTTTAAAGTACATTGCTTAATTTCCAATTATTTGGGGACTTTCTAATTATTTTTCTTTTGTTATTGATTTTTAACTTAACACTAATGTGGCAGGAAGTAGTTTCTGAATGATTTCCAACCTTTAAAGTTTGTTGAATCTGACTTTTTGATTCTACCTATATCTATTTGCCTTCAATGCCTGATATGTACTTGAAAAATAGCCGGTGTGTTCTGTAATTCTTCCTTGTTTTATATTCATTGATTAGGTTACATTTCCTAAGCACATTGTTCAAAGCTTCTACATTCACACTGAGAGTTTGTTTATAACATAGTTTTGTCTCTTAATTATTGAAAGAGGTGTGAGAGATTTCCAACCGTGATTTTGAATTTGACCATTTCTCTTTCTAGTTCTACCAGGTTTTGCTTAAATATTTGTGTATTGGAACACACACATATACAAAGAAGTAAACATGTCATAAATATCCATCTGAGTAAATGTTCATAAATTTACCTACTCATGTAGTGAGCTCCCAGATCAAGAACAAAATACCATCACCAATATTAACATCCTGAGTTAACATTGTTCTCCTTTCTAGTCATTATCTCCTAAAAGGTAATCACAATTATGCTAACAGCATACAAACATTTTACTTGTTTTAATTATCTTTTTAATAAAGCATGCTATGCATTTTTCTGCATCTGGCTTCGTCAGTTGAACACTGTGCTTTGAGATCAAACCATGGTATTATAGATACTCATTATCATTGTTGTATAGTATTCTACTTTGTGAATATCCTATCTATATATCCATTGTACTGTTGATGGGCAGTTGGATTACTGCCATTTGGAAATGATCTCCAGTAGTACTGCAATGAATATTTGATTGCAAGCACTTTGGTGGACATGTGTAGAAATTGGGAGTGGATGGATACCTACAGGTAGGAGTAATGGATCCTAGGGTTTGCATATCTTCAGCCTCAGTAGGTGCACACAGAATGGTGTTGTAGAGTGGTTGTGCCTGTCACATTCTCCTCAGCAGAACATCAGAGACAGGGTTACTCTGCTGCGCTCAAAAGAGTGGTTATTTTCTGACTTTTTTTCTTTAGCCATTTTGACAGGTGTGTGGCAGTTCTCACAGAGGTCTTAATTTGCATTTCTAGGGACGTTTAATAACAATTCATATGATTAGATTGTCTTTTGTGAAGTGTCATCTCACTCCTTGGCCTAGTATCGATTATGTAGTCAGACTTTTCTTATTGATTTTGTAAGAGTTTTTTGTTTTGCTTTGTTTTTTGGTGGTTTTGTTTTGCTTTTTTTATTTCATTCTGGGTATGGATTTTCTGTTAAATAGAAGAATAATGAGTGTCTTCCATTTCATGTGTTGGCTTTTCATTTCACTAAACTATGTTGTAACCAAACCAACATAAGTTCCCGCCTTGGTGGGGCAGAAAATGCACCAGGTTGAGTTGTTGTACAAAGAAGACTTTTATTTGAAACCAATAAGGAGATCATGGAGAATGGCATCCAAAGCCATGACTTCCCATCCCCCCCTCCCCCGAGAGTAAATGGGTTCCTTTTGTTTAAGGTTAGGGTGAATGTTTGAATAGGGAAGCCCTCCCATGACATGTAGAGGTGGGCATAAGGTCACACATGTGCCTCACGGAAACATGCATAGACATATGTTGTATGTTATGTAAAGGAGGCTGGGACCCATCTTTGGGAGGAAATTTTAATATTATAATGAAGTAAAGGTGATTGTAGGTCATTCCAGAGGTCCCTCCATGGTCCAACTGCACAGGCACAAATCAGATTTAGCTCAATAGGTCTGGGTGGTCTGGGTGGTCTGGGCTGGTGGGAGGTCTCCTCAGGGCCTTGGCCATCACGTGGGTGTGGCTTTGTGTTTCATTTGCCTGAGTTATGAAGAAAGCAGGAAAGAGGAGGAGCTTAGGAAAAAATGAAAACAAATGTTAGTGAGAAGAAGGTAGGTTGTAAAGGCCAAGTCTTGGCATTGATCCGGTAACAGCATCTCGATAACTATAAATTTTTATAGTGTAGCAATATCCTTTTTTAAAATATATAAGTAACACTTTGGAAACTTTGTTAAGAAATCGTTGCCCACAGTGAATAAAGATTTTCTTCTGTTTTTCTCTAAATAGTTTATTGTTTTCTTATGTTTTTATTTATTTATGTATTTATATATGTATTTATTTATTTATTTACTTTTGAGAGACAGAGCATGAGCAGGGGAGGGTCAGAGAGAGAGGGAGACACAGAATCCAAAGCAGGCTCCAAGCTCCAAGCTAGCTGTCAGCACAGAGTCCGACGTGGGGCTCGAACACACAAACCATGAGATCACAACCTGAGCTGAAACTGGCTGCTTAACTGATTAAGCCCCCCAGGCGCCTCTTCATAGTTTATTGTTTTACATATCAGAGTTAATACTTGATCCATCCAGAATTGATATTTTTTTTTCATGCTGTGAGATAAGAGTCAAAGTACATATTTTCACATGACCATTCACAGAATTTCAGTGTCACTGTTGTCAAAATGCAGTGACTCTATATGCATGGGCCTATTTCTGTGCTCTCTATTCTGTCTTATTGGTTAGCTTGTGTATACTTGAACCCATTTCATTCCCTCTTAATTATTATATCTTTATAATATGTCTTGATGTTTTGTAGTATATGCACTTTTTACTGCATCTTTAAAATTGCCCTCCATGCTTTGCAAATCTGATTGCTAAGAAGTGATAGTATGTTATTTTTAGTTTAATTTTTCTGATTACTTTGAGGTTTTTTTTTTTACATTAACAGAAAACTCATTAGTACAAATTTTTCTTTCCTTCTTTTATGCATTGATACAAGTAGCTCTTTGTGTGTTCTAGAAAATAATCCCTTATAGTTTTTAAGTGTTTTATATACATTTTCCAGTGTGTTCCTCATTGTTCACTCTTCAATCTATAAAAGATTATATATTTTGATATACAGTCAAATTTATCAGTTGTACTCTGATAGTCCATGCTTTGTGATTGTATTATCTTTAGGAACACCATTTTTGCTTTTAAATTTCGTTAAGACTTGTTTTATACACATAAGCCTTGAGTCTACCTAAAATTGGCTTTTCTTTATAATATCAGGTAAGGCTCCAATTTTATTGATTTATTTTCCAAATAGTTAACCAATTGTCACGGTGATTGATGAATCCATTCTTCATTGACATCTCTGCAAATGCATCTCAATCATACTTCAGTCTTTGTGCCTACTTGGTTCTGTTTCTGAGCCTTTTATTTTATTTCAGTAGACTATTTTTTAAAACTTTTATCAATATTTCTCATCCTTTAACACTCCCGTAATTCCTAAAACTTTATAAACTACAACTTTGATTTCTGCTAGGGCAAGTACCTCCATTTTCAGTAATTTTAGTTACAAAGTAACTAAACACAAGGATTTCCCATTCTTGTTTTGTGATGACTTGAATCAGAAATTGGTATTGAAATCTGTCAAATACTTTTACTGTAATTTCACAAATAAAGACCCAATGCCTATAAAGATGAAAGCTTCTGCAAAGCAATGACTTCTGATTCTCCATATACCTCTTTTATAATGTTTTTTTAAAAAACCCAAAGAACAAAACAGTAGTGATGTGAAAACTTATCTTGTATCTATCTCCTGTGATCTTCTTGGAAAAAACAAAATAATTGTGCATTTTTGTTTTGTTTTGTTTTTCTTTTGACATGAAATATCGGCTTGGGAACGATTTCATTTCATAGCTTAATTAAAATAATAAAATCCAGGAAAGGATCACTGATTTGCAGTTAGTGAAAGGAGATTTTAACCACAGGTGTGCCTGTCACCACCATGTAGCTAAAGATAGGTTACATTTGTGTCTTCACTGTTTGGGTGGATTTGTCTGGTCATGTTTAGGTCCTAGTTAATTATTTTTTTATGTTTTTTATTTATTTTTGAGAGACAGAGACAGTGCGAGCAGGGAAGGGTTAGAGAGAGAGGGAGACACAGAATCTGAAACAGGTTCCAGGCTCTGAGCTAGCTGTCAGCACAGAGCCCAATGTGGGGCTCGAACCCATGAACCTTGAAATCATGATCTGAGCTGAAGCCAGACGCTTAACTGACTGAGCCACACAGGCCCCATGGTCCTAGTTAATTTTTAACTATCTGTAAACTTATCCTTATGTATTGAAAAATACTAGATATTGCTCATATTAGAGGGAAGAGAAAACAGCTTCGGTTTGCAAATAATTGCAAAGAGTTATTTTGAAACTGAAGTTAAGATAATGAATGAATATTAAAGAAGAACAACCAAATAAAGAAATAGAAACCTATATGAAAAATATCAGATGGGACCCTTGTTTTTCATGGTTGCTAATGCTATTTCATAACTTTATTTAGAATAAAGACAATGTAGTTTCATGATTTTAATTTCATGAAATGTTACCCTTTCTAACATTGGATATTGAGACAGGGATCTGAAAAATTTAAGGCAAATATTTTCTATCTGAATTACCTCATAAAGTAAAAGGTAAACTCCTTTAGACAATGAGATTTGGCTGTATTGCAAATATCAATCATTACAGGCGTTCCTTCTTTTTTCTCTGTGTGTCAAGCATTGGTGTGTTTTCTAAGTATCCAAAACCACGAGATATTGTCATGGGATATGAAGTTAATGGATAGGAATATTCAATTTTATTGAAATAATATACTAATTAGAAAATCCAGTCTCACATTAAATACTTAGTTTGTGTCTCACTTATACAGTAGGACCAATGATATTTAGTTTCTTATGTGGGGTCATAGATCTTATGAAGAAAACCATGTTTTAGAACAAAAGGATTATTTTAAGGCATTGATTATATATATATATATATATATATATACATATATATAATACTTTTTGATGACTTACGAGTTATAATCTAAAAATCTTAATATGAGATCAATATGAATGTATGTAAAAATATTTTTTCAGGTTTATTCGCTAGGTTATTTTGAAAATGCACTCACTGGGACTACTGGCTGATGATGGCCATGTACTCAAAATTCCTAGAAAAATGGTTGAGAAAACACAAATGACAAAATTTGGGGAAGACACATCTTTTTTGTTTGTTTACCTATTTTGAAAGAGAGAGTGGGGTAGGGACAGAGAGAAGGAGAGAGAGAGAGAATCCCATGCAGGCTCCAAACTGTCAGTGCAGAGCCCTGTGCCAGGCTCTGTGTCATGAATCATGAGATCATGACCTGAGCCAAAATCAAGAGTCGATTGCTCATCTGACTGAGCCACCCAGGTGCCCCTGCAGAACACAAATCTTCATGAACCTCCAAATATGAATGGTTGCAGACAAACTAGTAACAGCTTAACAGTTACTATCAGTATCTCGACAGTGTGAAATAGAAAATGAATGCAACATCTGGAAGACCTAAGAATAATAGAACCCAAACAGCTAACAGATACTCACTGCAAAGATCTAGGGGCAATTTGAATATAATATGGAGAAATTTGAATATAGTAGTTGAAAATAAAAGACAAGTACCCACCAGAAGAGGTTCATAGTAAGATCTCAAGGAACAAAAACAGTGTGTACCCTCCCCATGGCCAACAGGCCAAGACTACCTTCTCTAACAAAGACAAACACTAAGGAGAGATACTGAGATTTGGATCTATATTGAACAAGGCAGGACAAAGGAAGGAGAAGGAGCAGATAAAAACGGTGAGGAGAATCAGTACCTGGAGATCCTTGCAACCATTACCCCATATTTTTGACTACTTTACAAAGGCGAGAGAAGCTGGTGCTGTTCAGCATGAAGCTAGAAAACTCTCCTGATCCAACCTTCCTCCTTAAAGTGTAGGAAAAAACGTTACATAAAAATAAGGAGTAGGAAAAGAGCATGTTTGAGTCCCATACAAAGGTAGTACAAGGAAAAAGATGTGTATGTGTGTGTTGGGAGCGGGAGGAGAACCATATAATATACCTAGAGACAAAATAAATAGCATGACAAACAGATAAAACTATTACCCACTATTTCAAAAGAAGCTAAAATAGACTAAGGAAAATAATAGAGACTATGAAACAATAACACAAATTGCAACTATGAAAAAAATTAGAAGTGAAATGATAGACATCAAGGCAGAATTAAAATAAATGAAAAAATATTTCAGAAATTCATATTCAATTAGGAAAAGCATAAATGAGAATTAAAACAGTGGATAATTCCTCAAGATAAATGAAAGTTGAAGAGGAAGAAATTGTAAATGTAGAAGATATGCAAAGAAAATCCCATATATGTATAATAAGAATTCCCAAAGAAGAGAAATCAAAGGACCCATATACTAATAATAGAAATGAAAGAAATTGTAAAGTCACCAGGATGAGCAACACTGAGACTTAGTCTAATAAAATACAGTAAACCTTAAAAATAGCCTGGATATCCAAATGAAAAGAACAAATCCTACATAAGGGAATGATTGTGGCATCAGAGCTTTTTAATTGCAATGTTTTATTGAACATGACAATGTTTACTCAAGGAAGTATATTCAAGGAAAGAATAAATGACTCAAGTATATTCTATCTTGTCAAACTGATTTTCCAAATAAAAATAGATCTAAAGCTATCAAAATCCCAGGGATTTTATTCCTATGAGACTTTCCTAAAGCATCTGCTGTAGAATGAACTTTAGATTACCAGAATAATTGGGAAGATAGAGATAAAAAGACTGAGTATATAAAAACATAGTATTTGGAACTAAGAATAAATTATGGTTATAAGGCAGAAATTATTGTCTATCATAGGTATATACTTTGGCAAAAGATAAAGTTCAATCATTTAATAAATAATAATAAGAGAACAGGGGTGTCTGGTTGTCTAAGTCGAGCAGGCATGCAACTCTTGACCTTGATCAAGTGAGTTCAAGACCCACGTTGGATGTGAATATTATTTAAAAATAATATCTTTAAAAATGTATTAAAATTTTTAAAATAAGAGTACAATAAGAAGAGCACATCAAGATATATAGTACCAGTTATTACTTGGAATAAAATGATATTACTTCAAATTATATGCTATGGGAGAGGATGAAGGAAGGGAAGAAAAGTTTATTAGCCATGTTAAATTTTCTTCTTAGTAAAGTGCCAATACAAAATAATTTTTGAAAGTCTATGTTCTTAGGAAAGGGCCAATGTAAAATAATTCTCAAAGGTATTTCATAAAATGGTATTAATATTAAAATAAACATAGGAACAAGAATGCGGATGTTTCCAAAAAACCCATATATTAAAATATGATATTTGATCCTCTACATAAAGGTTGATCGCATATAGATATTTGCTCTTCCTGAAGAATGATGGGAAAATAAGCTACCAAATAACTAATTAATTAACTTGTAAGAAAGGGAGGGACTCAAGTAGAACAGGGATAGTGTTTATGCTTTTTAAAAATGTGGCTTACATGATAGATTTAACTTGGAACTGTGTAAATATGTAACATAAAAGTGAAACATTAAATATTATCTTTAAATTTCTAAAATTTGAAATGATTCATTAAATGAACTAAAGGCATGTCCTTTGGGGCATAGAAAAAGATTAGTTCAAGTCCTTTGGAACATATTAATTTGATAATACTCACTAGTATATTATGTTCAATTGCCAAAAGAACTGCAAAGTAAAAATTTATACAATGTGTAGTGATCATATTTTTAATGGTAGCTGTCAGTATTATAATTTTGTTTCACTGTGTGTGATGTGGGATGAAATTAAGGGTAATCACATGATATTTTAATTCTAGCATCACCACTGTTCTTGGCAATTGGAATTTTTCAACATTAAAGGGAATAGATGAAAATGTAAGAAGTTATGTAAAAATCTTATAATCCTGACTTTGACTTTAAAGTATCTTTATGATTTCATTATTTATTATATCACAAAGATGCTTTTTGATTTATCCAATGAGGAAGACTAAAAACAAAAGATAAGTCAGAAGCAATGAGTATACTTAATTTCAAGTTTGGTCACATCACAAGGAGCCAGGGCATTTGGAAAAGTTGCTGATTTCAGATCTGGGGCAGTAAGTGTATACCAGTAAGTCTGTACCTACAGTACAGGTCTGATAGCAAGGAAATTATCAATGGGCTCTAGAGTTGGGTCAAGAGAATTCAGAAGATGAACTTGAGAAAGCTCTCATGGCCAAAACTGAGATGATTTGTAAACCAGCCAAAGTAACAACTACAGGTAAGATTCAGAACTTCAAGTATATTTAATCCGTGATTTGAAAATCATCCAAAAAAGATTGATCACCAGCACAGAATGATAGTGAATCAAGTCACTAATTTTAAGATTTAAAGGAAAAGAATCATGGATTTATTATTCTCTTTAAAAATTTTTTTAATGTTTATTTTTGAGAGAGAGACAGAGACAGAGACAGAGTGTGAGCACAGGAGAATCAGAAAGAGAGGGAGACAGAATCCAAAGCAGGCTTCAGGCTCCCACCTGCCAGCACAGAGCCTGACGCAGGGCTCGATCCCATGAACTGTGAGATCATGACCTGAGCTGAAGTCAGCTGCTTAACCCACTGAGTCACGCAGGCACCCCTATTCTTCTCTTTTAATATAAGTTGTATTATGAGACAAACACATAGTTAGAGGGTAAGTGTCTCTTTAAAGAAGTAGTCCAGCTAATAGAAGAAAAGGAAATAATAGAAATAGGATACTGTAATTTTGCAGTGGCGTGTCACTGCATATGTGTATTTCAATATATATGCACTTTATATGTCATTTTGTAACCTTTACAGACCTAAGAATCTATGCCCTGAGGATCAACAGCTGCCAGTATCACAAAATGAGAGTCAACTAGACATGTACTATGCTACTAATGAAAGAACTCAATATTATTTCTGAGGTAACAATACCAAAATCAAAACAATACTAAATTTGATTGAGACTTTAAATCCAGCTATCAAATTATAGGACATGCAGAGCATAGAGGGCCGTGTTCAAACAGAAACAATAAGGGGCGCCTGGGTAGCTCAGTAAGAGCTGACTTCAGTCCTGGTCATGATCCCACAGTACAGGAGTTCAAGCCCAGTGTTGGGCTCTGTGCTGACAGCTCAGAGCCTGGATCCTGCTTCATAGTCTGTGTCTCCCTCTCTCTCTGCCCCTCCCCCTCTCATGTTCTGTCTCTCTCACTCTCAAAAATGAGTAAGTATAAAAAAATTAAAACAACAACAAAAACATGAAGATACAGTCCATAAAATGTAATCCATGGCTATTCTATAGGACCACATTTCCTATGTAGATGAATTCCAAGGAGAGAGAGAGAGAGAGAGAGAGAGAGAGAGAGAGAACGAACCTAGGGAGAGAGAATCTAAGAGAAAAAAAAGAGACTTAAAAGTTTATCAAACAATTTTACTATGTGGACTTCGTTTAAATCCTGGTTCACACAAAATGTAAACATAAAATAAATCTTTGACTTTTATGATGAAACTGGATATTTGAATTGTCTGCATATTTGATGATACTAAGACACTATTGCTACATTTTTAGGAGTCATGATAATATGGCTATGTTAGGAATGAAAGCTCTCAGGGGCACCTGGGTGGCTCAGTAGGTTAAGTGGGTGACTCGATTTTGGCTCAGGTCATGACCTCACAGTCCCTGAGATGGAGCCCCACCCCCATCGAGCTCTGTGCGGACTGTGCAGAGCCTGCTTGGGATTCTCTCACCTTCTCTCTCTGCGCCTCCCCTGCTCATGTCCTCTGTTTCTCAATCTCTCTGAAAGTAAATAAACATTAAAAAGAAAGAAAAAAGAGCTTTGAAATTTTACAAACATAATTTTTACAGGTGAAATTATATGTTTGATAATTGATTTAAAAAATAAAGGATATGGGAAGTGGGAGGGAATCAGAATTAAACAAGTTTGACCGTGAATTGATAACAGCTCTTTGGTGGTACAGGAGAGTTCATTTTACCATTTTGTCTCATTTTGTATATGCTTGAAGTATTCCATAATTAAAAGTTAAAAGAGTAATAAGTGTATGTGCTGATCTTGGGGATGGCAGAGGGCACAAATGAGGTACGTGAAGTCTGCCTGTTTTTACTTCCTCCTTGAGCCTTCTCTGGGGATATTTGTATTCCCCATTCTCCAGGAAATTTCTTTCCTTTTTATATGCTGTATTTGCTCAGAGCTGCTCAGCTTCTTTCCATGAAGCATCAGTGTTAGCATCTCATTTATTTCTCGTTATTTTTATCTGCCATTCATAGAGCTTGTCAGTCTTTCATTGTGTTTATAATAACAGAACAAACCCTGTCGCCGCCGGGACCATCGGGAGTTCTGTTCCTTAATAACATTTCTTTCAATACCTACCAGCCCTGAGGGGGCTGTGAGCATGCTCCTGGGCTAAAACAGACATCTATTTCATGGCCAAATTCTGTCAAATTTATTTGAACATTGTGAGATCAATTTGTTATGGGCTTTTGGCTAGATCAGTGTATTTTAACCAGCACTAGCCATGCACTGGGTTTTAAATACACCCTTGACATCCCCTAATTGCAATACCGCTTACTGCCCTGTTCTGGAAACACCTGCTTTAGAGCAGGCATCCCGTCCAAACTTCAGAGAGTCTGCCAGGTGTTTCAATAGACAACCCTAGTCACTAGGCTATAAAAGATACAGACCTCTGTAATCATAGAACCTCCAAAAATTTAAAAATAAAAGTTAACTTATTTGGCAATAAACTGAAACGATGAAGTAGTCTATATTGAGTATGAACTCAATTCTACCAGGACAAGTAGAGGCGAGAGCAAGAAATAATTAAGTTCTAGAAGAAAGAAGCTAGTGCCACATGTATTAAATTTATAAACAAAGCTAGTGGTATGTTTTTCCTTAGGTTTTAGAAGTACTTTGATTATTTAATAGCAAAAATGTTAGTTAAAATACTATTAAAAATACATTTTTTTGCCAAGTTGACTCAACTTCAGGATCCAGAAAAAAAAATAGAAAATTGGATTTCCACTTATATACCACTTCTAAACCATGAACTTACTCATTGTCTTCTAACTTGAAGATGTACACTTCCTTGGAATTAATCCCTTTCATAATTTTATCACATGTTCCTCTTACCTGATGACCTTGGCAACTTTGATCATAACCGATGTCATCAAAATTGTTACATCAAGTTGCTAAGTCCAAGGGGGAAGGGGCAACATTATATTGTATCCCCTGGAATGCATAGAATCCAACAAGAGTAGTGCTTCTTAGAATATGCAAAGGGGTGACACTGATTTTAGAATGTGTAGACGCAAATAGGTCTTGCAGTAGACTGGATCTTTGTGTCCTTCCCAAATTCATATATTGAAGCCCTAACCCTCAATGTAATGGTGGAGCCCGCATGAATGGGAATAGGGCCCAAAGTTCTCCCTTCCACTCTGTGAGGACACAGTGGGAGGACGGCCATCCGTGAACCAGGAGCAGGTGCTCATCAGACACCAGGTCTGCCAGCAACCTGATTGGACTTGCAGAACTCTGAAACATAAACGTCAGTTGTTTGTAAGTCAACTAGTCTACGGTATTGTGTTAGAGAGGCTGAACAGACTAAGACAGCTCCCCTGAAAGGGAACGAGTTATTATTCCAAGTTCCACAAAAATCTCTAGGAAACACTCTAAAACACATCACCTTTTCCGATGGTGAATCATTTTTGAACCTCACAGCACATTTTCTCTTTGATTGAAAACATGGCTTTTGGAAACGAACTTAATTAAAGATAAAATGGTTTTATAACCAAATAAGAGCCTGTGATATTTAAACTATAAAGATTCCTGTTTAAAAGTAATTGTTGATTTGTTTCCAAGGCTGTGAGGGGAATAAAGTAGAAATTTAAATGGCAGGCTTGAGGAGAGAGGTCAGATGTTGCCACAGGCCAATGGAACGTGAAGTTTAAAAGCTTCCGCGCTACCCTGAACTCCAGAGCTGTTATTTTTAAGAAGGTTCTAAAGTTGGCAATCAAAATTCTCCCATCCTCAAATGAAAAACAGTGATTTTAATGTAGCACTCTTAAAAATAAATATACTCAAGTGGATGTTTTGGCTGCTTTAGGGCTGGATAATCTGATCACAAACCCCAGGAAGAGAAAAGGAAAATGCATCTGGGAAATGTTTTTCAAAGTGGAGGACTTGGCTTTCCTCACACATATTTCCTTTAGCTTCATCACAAAAAGCTACAGCTATTTCAGATATTTTGAAAAATTTCCCCTACTGGCCAGTAAATTTTCCCATTTCCCACACATGTTCATATGTTTGTGTATCTTGTGTTGGTTGAATCTCAACTTCATGGTTTTCTGCAGTTGGCTACCATCTCTAAAGCAAAACTGTCCTCAAAGCATAATGTCTAATATGATAAATTTGACAAGGCTGCCACATAAGCCTGTGCAAAGGGAAACACGTTTTGTGTATGTGTTTTCATTATCTTAATGACAGAACTTCTGCTTGCTGGTCAAGTTCAGGAGACAATTCTTGTCTACTACTGCTCTACTAACTTGTGCCTGTGTATTGACGAAGATAAAATCTGAACAATCCTTAACACATCCATGATTCTGATAAATAGCTTTTCATCCACATTTTCTCTAAACTTTGGTTGTAAGTGTAAAAGCATATATAAAGTTCTGAACTGCTATCAGAGGGGAAAATGCTAATAATAATTGTCCTCAAGATTAGTGAAACTCCTTCTCCTCCTGTATAATTTATAATCGTTGCTTCTGACCTTAATATTCTTTTTTAAAAGGAAATGGCAACTTTCTTGTCTCTCTTCTTGCTTTCATGTTCAAATACAATATAATGTTCTTCATGTGGAATAAGAAGTCCTTTTGCAATTTGGTTCTAATATTTTTTTTGTCAGTGTTTGAAACTATAGGGGAATAGATTTCAGCCTAATAAGCAAGGGAACTTTCAGAAGGATTATATAAAGATATAGAACTGGTTCCTATCATAAATGATAGTTTCACTCTCCGTAGACAACCACTTGGCTGTACTGTTCCAGATGCGATGGGTTAACAATTGGAAAAATAACGTGGTAGTTCATGAATGCTCAGACTTCCAAGATTCAAATCACAGTTCTACTCATGAGTTTCATGCAGTTAAGCCTATCACTTCTGTTTATTTCTCATCATCATACTTATTTCAAAAATTGTTTAAAGATCAAATAAGATACTGTACATAAATGGGTAAGCATATAATTTATCTTCCAAATAGAGTTACTTTTGAGATTGAAGAAGGGATTATTAATAATTATGTCAAGACAACAGGTGCTTTATCCTAGACATTTTGCAAATAAAACATTTGAAATTACCTGGCACAAACAAATGATGAAGAAATTTTAGCTCTTATTACTGTTGTGATATTATGATTGCTGTTTTAGTTGTTGTGATGAAAGACATGACCCCTAAGATTTCTTTCCAACTCTGAGATTCTAAGTCTTGCTAATAAATAGCTGTCATTGGCTAGCTCTGGTGAATCTATTACCAAACAATCCATCTCAGGAAGGAGCTGGGAGAGGGAGAGGTGGATGGTAAGTGTGAAGAAATATGTTTATTTCCGGAAGCAATGTGCTTTGTCTTCAGTGCACCAGCTGTGCGTAAAATGGAGAATACCTCTGTCAAATCTGTGGCAGAGACCACTTTATCACATTGGCAACTTTCTTTCTTCCCACCAACTTTGGATTGTAAAAGACAAGTAAATTGTGTTGATGTTCTCTGTTATGGCTTGCACTGACATGATTGATATGAAGCAACCTTCATGATTGTGTAGGAAAAAAGAAAAGAATGGCACCTTGCAGCCAGTGGAGGGTGTCAAGCACAGAGAATCTCTCGCAGTCTCTGCAGGGGCCCCAAAACATGTGTGTTCCCATTTTTCCTCAAGCTAAGAAAAAGAAGAAAAATAAAGATAAAGTTGTTTTGAAGATGGACATGTTTTTACAAGATAGGGTGTAGTAGAGGGAGTGTACTAATGCATTTTACCAAACTTGTTAAATTACTATACTTGTTAAAGGACCACTTTAAGAAAAAGTAGTACGATGACTCTCAGGTGTCAACTGAACATGTGTTAAAGATTTTATTTTATTTTTTCATTTTAACATTATTTATTTCTTGTCGTGTGTAAGATTACTTTATTCCTGCGTCTTCTCCAGTGTTTCTTCCTTGTATTTGCCCTTTTCCTTTCCTCCGTGGCGAGATTTGGCTTTGCGTTCGAGGATCTTTTTGTGGTCCTTGTCCAGCTTTAGTCTAGTGATAACCACCTTGCTGGGGTGGGTGCCCACGTGGACGGTGGTGCCGTTCGCCTTCTCTCGCTGTACCTGTTCAATGTAGATGACGAATTTCTTCCTGTAGACCTGGACTACTTTGCCAATTTGCTGACCTTTGTAGTGTCCCCGCACCACCTGTACTTCGTCTTCCTTCTCGATGGGCATGGACCGAACATTGTACTTCGGCTGCAGCTCTTTGGCAAGAGGGGAAGACATAATCTTCCTGCGAATGTGGGAAGGAGCATGAAGTGCCTTTTGCAGTTCTTGCTCCAGTCAGAGGTCTCAAAGGAATTGAACTTCATAGTGGCCACTCTGCAGCTCCAGTGATGGCAGAAAAAGGGAAGAATAAAGGTTTTATTTAATTCATTAATAAAATAAGGGGACTAGTAGATGTCAAACCAGTTCAAAGGAGAATCAAAAGAACAGACGTATGTGTAAATGAGGCTTAGTGAAATGAGTATAAAAATGGAAGATGGAACTGGCTTTTTCCACAGTAGGAGAAGAAAGTGAACTGAACCTCTGGCAAACAAAATTGACATGTCCATCAACATGAATTAGTTTGCCTTGCAATCAGTTATCTATAAGTAATAGTGCTAGTTGTGAGATTGCTCCCAGAGAGTCAGAGTCCCTAACTCAAAGGTAAGCTCTAGACTAAGAGCTGGCAAACTAGCTGAAGGCCAGCCACCTATTTTATGTTGTATTGGGATTCAACCATGCCCGTTCGCTTATGTATTGCTTATCATGGTAAATTGCATAGCTGAATAGATGCAACCTAGTGGTCTATAACTTAGTTAAAATGTTTACCATTAGTCCCTGTACAAGAAAATATGCTGGCCCTTGCTAATAATGCATTGGTTTCCACTGACGAACAAATTTTTCTCTATGTTATGTAGTGGTAAAAAAAGTGGAACTTGGGAACTAGATAAATCTGGTTTCAAATCTTAACTCTATTACTTAATGTATTATTTTTAGCAAGTCATATTAACTTCCAGAAATGCAGTTATTAAACAAGTAGAAAGACATTATTCTTTATTAACTAAGTATGATGATTCCTCTTATGGTTATCATTAAAAATAGTAGATACAAAGAGTCTAGTAGAATTTTTCAATAGAAAACAGTAAGGAGTTCAGAAAATGTTTTATTTATCATCTTCTATTTGGAATCATTGTCAGGGCCCAAACTACCTATAGCCGTAAACTTCTAGGCCTCTCATCAAAAGAGAGCTGGCCATTCCTCTGCCTGCAACAGCATCTGGCTGCCATGCTCTTCTTAGGGACAATAAAGAGCAGCCTCGTGTATTTATAAGCACAATGAATTGGGGATCAAGAGATTAGAGACCCAGCCTAGTGAGTCTGGAAAACTCTCCGATCGCTCTGGTTGTCAATTACCTTGTCTCTAAAGTGAAAGTGTTGAGATAGAGTCAGAGAACTTCTGAGGTCCTTCAATGCTCTGAAATTCTGTGAAATGAAGACACAATAGCCTCCTATCATTTCACAGCTGAGAGAGTGAAGTTTGGGGCAAAGCCGAAACAGGACAGGAAATGATGGCCGTAGAGACAGCAGGTATTATTTTCAGTATAATACTACTGCTTTCTTCTTATATTTTCTAACAGGTATTTATTTAGGCAAAAAATGATGTCTAATATATATGTATACATGTATATATGTATTTTGTTACACCTCCACTCTGTTTTTTAAATGGTTAATAGAGTTCTACACACAGTGGAACTTAATTAATAGCCAATGAAGATGGAAATAACTCTCTAGTGATTATTATCATTAACTGTTCCTCATAACATCCCTGGGAAGCAATGTCAGTATAATGGCCTTAGTTTTACAGGTGAGAAACCTGAAACCCAGAAAAGGTGGAGCCATGTGGCTAAAGTCACACAGTTAGTAATTAGCAGATCTGGGAATAGAATTCAGCATCCCAAGTCCTGGGATTTTATTCAAACAAAATTATAGCCACAGCTTGCCAATGGACTGGCAGCCTTGGGGAAGGACATTTTCCTGAAAAGACCAGAGGCTTTATATTACTAGCCAAAGGCACCAAGCAGGTTGGGCTCCTGAGAAGCCACTTATTTCTCATACATTAACATATTTTCTCAATCCTTATGATCTTCATATCAGAAATGTCCTTATGATACTATACGCCTTGTTAACATGGCTTTCTAATTCTTGGGTAAAATGTCTAAGCCTAAAGGCACGCCCTAGCGATGGGGTTAGTAATTTTTAAGTATTGTTGATTAAGAAAGTAGGTAGCACATAAAGCATGATTTATTTCATTCATTTATCTAACAAGTATTTATTGAATGCCAACTACTTGCCAGGTACTGATCTAGACATTAAGAAGATAGCTATCAACCAAACTTCCTCTCCAGACACTACAGTGTGGTGAGACACAGAAAATAAGTAAATGTATAATATAAAATTAGCATTAATAAATGTAATGGAGAATCAGAAAATCAGCTTAGGAAATAAAAACAGGCAGTGTTTAGGGAATTTTCTGTTTTTGTTTTTTATTTATTTATGTTTTAGGGGAGGGTCGTTTGCTATTTTTATATATAATTGTCAGGGAAGTCCTTTCTGGAGAAGTAATATTTGAGAAGAATCCTAAATAAAATTAAGAGGTCATGCTGGAAAAAAAGTAACTGGAAAATTTAGTGTGCCCCGAAGCCTTGAGACACCACATCCTTGGTGTGTTTGTGGAATAGCAAGCAGGCTAGTGGGAATGGAGTGCGCTAACTAAGGGATAGGGTCAGAAGATCATATTGTAGAGGAAGCTGGTGAGGCTCAGAGGCCAGGGTAAGAACTTTGAATTTTATTCTGAGTGAGAAGAGAATGCATTGGAGGGTGTGAGGCTGGAAACTACCATGCTGTAATTTATATTTTATTTTATTTAAGTTTGTTTAGTTTTGAGAGAGAAACAGCATGAGTAGGGGAGGGACAGAGGGAGGAGAAAACAAACCTCAAGCAGGCTCTGCCCTGTCAGCACAGAGCCCAAAGTGGGGCTTGAACCCACAAAACCATGAGATCAGGACCTGAGCCAAGACAGAGTCCAATACTTAACTGACTGAGCCACCCAGGCACCTTTGTAATTTATATTTTATATTGCCATTCCAATGGCTTGTGCAGAATGGACCGTAATTAGTATAATTGTGAGAAGAGAGAATTTAGAGGGCATTGCAGTAGCTGAGTTGAAAAATCATGGAGGGGTTATTGTGGATATGGTGGATGAAGTTTGGAGACTGGATCTATTTTGAAGGTGAAGACAACTTTTTTTTCTAATGAATTAGATGTAGAGTGTGAAAGAAAAGAAGGGTCAACGAGTTGGATGATTCCAAGTTTTTGGCCAAGGTTCCTAAATGACTGGTGATATCATTTACTGAGCTAGAGAACACAGATGAGGAAAAATTGGGGAAGGATGCAAGGTTTTCAGTTTTGAACAAATTAAACTTGAGATGTTTATTTGCCTGAGGGAAGCTATTCAGTAGGCAATAGGATTTGTGAGTGTGTATGTCAAAGGAAAAGTTGAGACTACACACATTTTTAGGGACATTAGCATGTAGATGGTGTTTAAAACCATAGATCTGGTCAAGTTCATACCTAGAGATTGGGCTCTGGAGC
This sequence comes from Suricata suricatta, assembly GCF_006229205.1. Lineage (NCBI taxonomy): Eukaryota > Metazoa > Chordata > Mammalia > Carnivora > Herpestidae > Suricata > Suricata suricatta. Next base: position 134,431,247 of record NC_043704.1, read on the forward strand.
ACTGAAATATTTAGATGTTCAGAAGGGAAGGAAGCTTTATATAGGAAACTGAGAAGGAGGAAAGCCAAGTGAGTATGTGATCTCAAGGGACAGATGAAGAGTATTTTAAAAGTGGGCATGATTACCTTTGTCAAATGCTGTTAAGAAACTGGATTCAAAAAGGACTGATAATTGACTATTGAATATGGTAATATAGACCTTGGTAATGAGGTCCTTGGTGACTTGAACAAAATGGCTTCAGTGAAGAGGTAGAAATGAAAACTTTCTCAGAGAACATTCAAGAGAGAATATGAAGACAGATATTAGAAAAAGATACAGAAAATTTCTTTTGAAATATCCTAAAGAAAGGATTAGAGACATAGAACAGTAATTGGATGGCGATGAATAAATAACTTATTTTTTTAATGTAGGAGATAATATGTTTGAATGCTGTTGGGAATATTGTAATAAAGAGGCGTTGTGCTGATTTGAAGGGACATATACCCCCCAACATTTATAGCAGCACTGTCAACAATAGCCAAATGATGGAAAGAGCCCAATTGTCCGTCAACTGATGAATGGATTAAGAAAATGTGGGATACATTATACATATATATATACACATATATATATACACACACACACACACATATATATACACACACACACACACACACACATATATATATATATATATGTAATCTACACACAGAGACACAGACACACAATGGAATACTACTCAGTGGTGAGTACTACTCAGTGATGGACTACTCAGAGACAGACAGACAGACAGACACACACACACAATGGAATACTATTTGGTGATGAAAAAGAATGAAATCTTGCCATTTGCAACAAGGTGGATGGAGTGAAGGATATTATGGTGATCAAAATAAGTCAGATAAAGACAGATTTCATGATTTCATTCATATGTGGAATTTGAGGAACTTAACAGGTGATCATAGGGGAAGGATGGGAAAGTAAGATAAAAACAGAGAGGGAGGCAAACCATAAGAAACTCTTAAATACAAATAAACTGAGGGTTGATGGGGGTGGGGAACATGGGTAACGGACGTTAAGAAGGGCACTTGTTGGGATGAGCACGGGGTGTTTTATGTAACTAATGAATCACTGGATTTTACTCCTGACGCCAGGACTACACTGTATGTTAACTTACTTGAGAATAAATAAATTATTATTGCTCCAGAGCCCAATCTCTAGACAAGGGGACAAGAAATTGACGGGGGTAATAGAACAGACTTATAGGGCACATGTGTTAAAGATCCTTATGAGTTTAAAATTCATTGGATTTATGTTACTGGAAAGAATGAGTTGGAAGCCTAAGAGATACGACAGTGGAATACTTGATGTTGAGGTCTTATTAGTAGACAAGATGCACTGGATGAGAAGAAGGAGGGTGCTGCTTTGTTATATGTTTACACTCGTTAACTCATTGCTCCAAAGAGGACACATGTTAGTTCTGTTTTCTGTTGTCACTGTGAATACTCAGAATAATGCATCTAGAATAAAATCTAAATGTAACTAAAATTTTCCCTATTTAGAGGTTGTTTATTCTCTTTGTTTTCATGCAATGGAGACAGAAGAAAAGGTGTAAGTGCTGGAGGAAAGACTGTGTAGGCTTCAGGACACAGGTGAATGGACTGACTTTAGGATTATAGACAATCTGTTCCAACATAAAAGGAAGGTGGAATGTATGTCAACAGAGGCAAGTTGGTAAAGTTGGAAAAAGCATGAAAATATGGCAGCTCTTTCCTGATTGCATTTTTTTCCTCTGTGAAAAAGTAGCCAGAGCTCAAAAGAAAGGAGAACAAATTGAATGGGGAAATGGAGGAGGATTGCTAGGCAGCCCTGAGGGCCTGCTTGAAGTTTCCGGTCATAAATTTAAAGTGAGACCAGCCAGCATATTTATGTGTACTACAATATTAGGGTTTTCTGTTGAAATAAAAATTTTTTATTGAATTCCCACTTCATCTTTTCTTGTTTACTGCCACCCAACATAATATCTTCAGGCATTGAGGAAAGGATTTTATTTACATGAAAATTGGATGATAAAATTAGGCAGCCCACATCCACTCTTCTTTCTGGAAGCAAATAGACTGTACTTAAACTAATTTGTTTGCTTCAATTGAAGAGTTTTTGAAATCCATTGCTGCTTATAGAGATACACATGTTAACAGACTTCCATTTTATGTTCTGAAAGAAATAACTTTTTATATTGTATAAGTCACAATATTCATTATGTAAAATGTGAGAGTCAGTTAAAAATACAAGGAAATAAAAATCAGAGTTTCTATCAACCTCTGATAATCCCTAGTAATGTTTTAGTGTATTTCTTTTTTGGACTGTCTAGATACAGAGATTTATTTCTCTCCCAATGGGACTACACTTTAAAAAGTTTTGTTATCTACTTTTTAAAATGCAATAATATATGGTCTAAGTGCCTTTCAATGTCATTCTTCTGGTATATATTTTTAATGAATTCTTTTGTGTGCATGGTTTCATAATAGAACTGACAAATTGATTCCAAAGTTCAATGGAAGAGGGAAAGTGTAAGAATACCTAAGAATATTTTGAAAAAAGAAGAAAACAGGAACCGAAAGTACAAATCCTATAGCCTAGCAATGCTATTTCTAAGATGCATATTTTATAGAAATATTAATATTTTTGCAAGATGACATTTGCGTCAAAGAACTTACTGAAGCACTGTTTCTAATAATTTAAATTTAGAAATAACTCAAATATTTTTTAATAGGTGAACAAATGATGATACATTTAATTTAAAAATGGGGTTTCCAAGACATATTATCCAGTGGGAAAAAAATCATTCAATAATAAGTACAATATGTTATTTATGAAAATGAAATTAAAAAACAACAAAACTTTCTATTTTTAAATAAATGTAAATGAAGGTCCATAAGGCTAACACCATACCAATAACAATGGCTATCTCGTGGACAAGAAATGAGATTTGGGGAAGGACAAATAGAGCAATTATGTGAAAAAATTTTGCATCTTTACTCTGTGTATTTGTTATTGGTTTACTTTTTAATATTGAACATGTGGCTATGCATTATTTATCTGTTACTATTTGTGTATATATTGTATAAATGAAATAGAAAATATATACATTTTAATATATTTTTATAAATAAAATCATATGCATATAATTTATACATATTATAAAGCACCAAAATAAAAGTATTAAAAGCAGAACTCATTGGTAAATTTTTGGAGCTTATTATATATAGCTAAGTTTATCTGAAATGTGGGTGTTTATGGATGAGAGCAGTTGAGGTTTCATTAAATGAATTTTAAATTAGGGTGCAAAGGATTAACATGCATTAGATAAAATTGTCAGAGATGCAGGAAGCAGCATGTGTGAAATCTCACAGGTGAGAAGAACCATGGCGTATTTGAGAAACAGAGCTAAAGTGTGGTTGCAGCCACCAATGGAAAGAGTACCATAGGATAAGGGTGGTGAAATTAGCATAGTTAAGATCATGAAGGGCCTTGTAATCCGTGCTGGGATTTGGAGATTACGTTAGAGAGCAGTAATTAAAGAGTTCTTAAATTCAAGAGAGATGTTATCAGATTTACATTTAAAAATCTCGGCTGTGGTTGAAAATGGAGATTGGATTGAAGGAGAGCATATCTGGGTAAGAATATACCTACTGGATCCAAGTGACACCACACAGTAAAGTGGGCAGTGTTGTAGCACCACATATGGAAACAATGGTATTCATTCAAGGAATATTCATGAAGGAGAATGGACAGGAATTGCTGGTAGGTTGTATATTAAGGTAAGACAAAAAAAAGGCAAGTTTTATGTTTTAAAGAAGGGGCATATAGAAAATAAACACACAATGGTTAAAACTAAAATAATGAAAAAATATAGATCAGGCAAATACATAACCTCTGCATATTTAAGAACTTCTATATCAATAAGGAAAAACCTGTATTTATATATTTATTTTTTGAGCTTTCTTGAGATACTGTTGACATCTGACATGTAAGTTTAGGGTATATAATGTGTTAATTTGATACATGCACATGTTACAAAATGATTACCACCATAAAGCTAGTTAACACCTTCATCCCTTCATATAATTACAATTGCTTTTGTAGCAAGAGCATATAAGATCTCTCTTGACAACTTAGACCTTCAGAACTTACCTTGTACGAGGAAGTTTGTACCCTTTGATGAACATCTCCCAATTTCCCCCATCCTCTACCCTTTACAATCAACTATTTTACTCTTTTTCTATGAGTTCAGCCTTTTTAGAGTTTACATATCTGTCGAAATATATATATTTATGACCTATTTTACCTAGCATAATGCCCTTAAGCTCCATCCCTGTTGTCGCAAAAGGCAGAATTTCCTTTTATTTTTAATAGCTGAATAATATTCCTCTGTGTGTTTTATGCCACATTTTCTTTGTCCATTCATCCTTCAGTGGACTGGTAGGTGATTTCTGTGTCTTGGTTATTGTGAATAACGCATCAATAAACACGGGAGAGTAGATATCTTTTTGAGATAGTGACTTCATTTACTTTGGATATATTTCATGTGCCAATTGACCGTTTAGATGTCTTGGGAAAATAGTATTCAGGTCTTCTGAGCATTTTTAAATCTATTTTGTTGCTATTGAGTTGTAGGAGTTCCTTATATATTTTTGATATTAACTATTTATCAGACAGATACTTTGCCTATATTTCCTACATCCCATGGGTTGCCTTTTCATTTTACAGATTGTTTCTTTTGCTTTGCTTTATAATTTTATATAATCCTACCCGTTTATTTTTACCATTGTTGCTTATGCTTTTGGTCATCTCCAAATAATAATTGGCAAGACTAATGTCGAGGAGTTGTTTTTACCTATGTTTCCATATGATATTGTTAAAGTTTGGGGTCTTATATTTAAATCTTTAATTCATTTTGAGTTGTCTGAGTAGTAAGGTAGAGATCTAATTTCATTTTTTTGGATGTGAATATCTGATTTTATTTGAAGAGACTATCTTCTCTTCATTAAGTATTCTTGGCACCCCTGTCAAATGTGTGTTGACCAAATGAGTTTATATTGATTTTTATATCCTATAATTTTGTTGAATTCATTTATTACTAACATTTTTTTGTGTGAGGGATATTCTGTATAAAAAATAGTTTCATCTGAAAACAGACAGTTTTACTTCTTCCTTCCCAATTTGGATGCCTTTTCTCTCATTAGCTTGCCTAACTATTCCAGCTAGGATGTCCAGCGCTACACTGAATAAGAGTGGTGAATGCGGCATCCTTGTCATGTTCCTGATATTACAGGAAAAGCTTTCAACCTTTCACCATTGGTTATGATGCTAGCTGTCGATCTGTTATGCATGGACTTTGTATGTTTAAGTGTGCTTCTTCTACATCCAGATTATTAAAGAGTTTTTACAATGAAACAATTTGGAATTTTGTCAAATACCTTTTTCTGCATTTATTGAGATGATCGTATGATTTTTATCTTCCAATCTATTAATGTGGTGTTAAATTTAATCACATTTAATGATTTGTAGAAGTGGAACCATCTTTGTCACCCAGGGAAAAATCCCACTTGATCATGGTGTGCAGTTCTTTTAATATGCTATTGAATTTGGCTTGCTGGTATTTTGTTGAGAAATTTTGCTTCTCTAATCATCAGAGATGCTGGCCTTTAGTTTTCTTGTAGTGTGCTGATCTGGATTTGGCATCAGGATAATGTTGGTCTCATAAAATGTGTTTGGGAGTATTTCTTCCTCTTTAATTTTTTTCAATTTCCCTTCCTCAAGGTTTAGTTTCAGAAGGATTGCTGTTAATTCTTCTTTAAATATTTGGCAGAATTCACCAGTTAAGCCATCTGCTTCTGGGATTTTTTTTTTTTTTTTTGCTGCGAAGTTTTTGATTATTAATTCAATCTCCTTACTAGTGACTAGTTTGATCAAATTTTCTATTTTTTCATGATTCAGTCATGGTATGTGGTATGTTTTTAGGAATTTATCCATTTTCTTCTATGTTACCTGATTTGTTGGCTTATAATTATTTATAGTAGTCTCTTATGATCACATGTTTTTGCAGTGTCAATTTTAATGTCTTTTCTTTGATTTCTGATTTTATTTGAGTTTTCTTTCTTTTTATCTAATTTTAGCTAAAGTTTTGTCATTTATCTTTTCATAAAACCAGACTTTAGTTTCACTGATCTTTTCTATTGCTTTCATGGTCTCTGTTTCGTTTATTTCTGTTCTTTATTATTTCCTTCCTTCTGCTAACTTTGGGCTTAGTTACCTCAATTTTTTCTTAATGGAGGGGTTTATCATTATAAAAGTCCCTCTTAGAACTACTTTTGCTGTATCCTGTAAGTTTTGGAATGTTTTATTTTTATTTTCGTTTGTCTCAAGAATTTTTTTAAATTTTCATTTTGATTTCTTTTTTAACACATTTGTTATTCAGTAGTATAATTTTTAACCACCTATTTGTGAATTTAATGTTTTTTCTCCTGTTATTAATTTCTAGTTCATACCACTGTGGTTAGAAACCATAATACTTGGTATGATTTCAATCTTTTTACATTTGTTAAGATTAATTTATGACCTAACGTGATCTATCCTGGAGAATATTTCATGTTTACTTGAGAAAAATTGTATTCAGATGCTTTGGGGATGAAATGTTCTATATTTGTTTACTAGGTCCATTTTGCATAAAGTATACTTCAAGTCCAATGTTTGTTTATTAATACTTTTGGTTGGATAATTTAAGCTTCCCTACTATTGTGTTATCTATTGTTCCCATCAGATCTTTGGGTATTAGCTTAACATTTTTAGATGCTCCTATAATCAGTGCATATATATTTATAATTAATACAGCTTCTTGATGAATTGATCCAATTATCATTATATAATGACCTTATTTGTTTCTTCTTATAGGTCTTGTCTTCTATTTTGTCTGAGCATAGCTACCCCCTACAATTCTTTTAGTTTCCATTAGTACAGAATATTTTTTGCTGTCTCTATACTTTCATTCTGTATGTGTCCTTACAGTTAAAGCGAGTCTTTTATAGATAGCTTATGATTGGATCTTATTGTTTAATTCATTCAGCTACTTTGTGCCTTTTGATAGCAGATTAGTCCATTGAAATTTAAAGTAATTATTGATAAGTAAGGACTTATTAATGTCATCTTCTTAATTATTTTCTGGCTGTTTTGTGGTTTCCATTGTTCCTTTCTTCCTCTTTTGCTGTCTTTCTTTGTGCATTGATCATTTTTTAAAAACATTTATGTATTCTTGGAAGAGTGCAAGCAATGGAGGGACAGAGAGGAAAGGCACAGGATCCAAAGCAGGCTCTGTCCACCCTGCAGAGCCACCCAGCAGCCCCTGATCATTTTCTGCAGGAGTATTACTTGATTCCTTTCTCTTTATATATTTTTTATTTTGTAGTTACCGTAACTCTTACATAAAACATCCTATAGATATAATAGTTTATTTTAAACTGATAACAATTTGCTGGAGTTGGTCAAAGGCCTATGTCCATGGTAGTTGGCCTAATTGGGAGCCTGGGTTCACAGGGGCTGGTTTTGAGCTTGCTGCCCCAGGAACCACCCAGGGGTGGTTTCAAGGTAGGTCAGGGGCCTGAGTTCATGGTGACCCACTAGGAACCTGGTGTCATAGAAGTCATGCATGGCCATGGAGGTCACTTGGGAACAATGGAGCCAGCAGATGACTGGGTAAACCAGAGGCCTAAGTCCACTGGGAGCTACCTAGAACCGCAGAAGTTGGCCTGATGCTAGAAAATCCTTGGGGGAGGGGCATACATGATAAACTTAGGTACTCACTTCACTCTCTCTCTCACAGGGAGAGTATCTCTCCATGTGGAGCTGCTCAGACTTGGTGGAGGTGTGTTGGGAGTACTATAGATCCATTTTTTCCTACCCTCCTGTGTGTGATTTTTCTTGTTTCTGTGCTTCATTTAGGTGCTCTAATTTTTCATCTGGAACTATTAGCCCCTTTAATGGTCTTTTCAGGCACAGATAATTGTCCAAATAGATGAATTTGAGAGGGAATGACCACTAAAATTCTTATACCACCATTGCAGACATCAGTCTCCCCCAAAAAGCCCAATTTAAAATTGGGCAGAATGCTTGAATGCACATTGCAGACTGTGGACAATGGATAGAATGTTCTGCATAGGGTTCAGGAGCTCATCTGGTTTTGTGGCAATGTGCTGCTTGTGAGAACATGACCTCCTTCTTCCAGCTGGGAGAACTGGACGTACGCAGTTCCCTACAGGTTCAGTAACTTCCTACACCTGAAAGTACATTTTTCTCTTTCCAAAACCATCACCCCCAGAGATGAGGAGCAGCTACCTCATATTCTTACTGATGCAGACTTGGCTCAGGTCTGGACAGTGGTGAAAGCAAAAAGTATCTCATTATCACCCCTCTTTATAACACAATAATTGTAACAAGAGATGAAGCCCGGATTTGACAGGAAGCAACCTCTCTAATACTCCAGTGGTTAATTAGGGTTAAGTTAATGATAATGCAGCCAAGATTCTGGCATTAAGTTATGTAGTGGTTTTATTTTTCAGTGTACTGAGCATTTTTATTTTTACTTATGTTTTCATCAGAATAAAATTGGAAGTTGGAAGCATCCTGGCCTGTTAGCAAGTTTCTAACACTTCATTCTATATGAATATTCTATACTTCATTCTATATGAAGTGGAGACAATAAAGATCTCCTAGGGAAGGCAAGATTCACTTCTCTTTTTCTGGGGATGATAAAAAGGGCGGAACTGGGCCTCAGCACTGTAGGGTTGGTTTTGACTAAACATCATAAAGACTGTCTTAGTGGTCTTATATATAACATTAGAACAGGCTACTAAAAGAGCTTGAAAGAGCCCATCTTAAAAATCTTTGAGAGGGGGGAAAAGGAGCTAACATCATATAATAACACTTTAAAGGCGAGGAAAATAATTCCATGAAACACCAAGCCAAGAAAAGGAGGAGAGAGAATACTTTTCCTTAGGTCTTTGAGTTAAATTGACCTGTTTTAGGTCTTTCTAGAAGAGGGTTACCTCCCAGGTGGAAACAATGCCAAGCCTGTTTTCCTGTTCAAATGACTGGAGGGAAGAGTGGATAAAGAGGACACTCTGTATTGGCTCCAGACTATAATCCCTTCCATCATCAGGGGGAAAGCTCCAGACCTTAGCAACATGGTTTAATGTTCATTGCTTTTTTGACTTGAGTAACACATCAATAATCTCCTTTGGGTCTACAGTGAATAAGGAAGAGAATAAAGTTTCCATCATGCTCTAGCTCACAAATTTTTAGAAGTACCTTCTGTTTTGTCATTCATAAAATGGCTTAACATAGTGTTGTGAGTTGTTGTTGTTTTTAACTTAAGGTTCTATAGCATTGACTCAGGAGTCTCATTAAAGAAAGGGATGATAAGGGTCGGGCTCTATGCTTCTCCTTCAGCCCTTTTTTTAAAAAATAGCTTTATTGAGATATAGTTTAGATACAAGTCTCATTTATTAAAACATACAATTCCATGGTTTTTAGAATATTCACAAATATGTGCAACGATTACCACAGTCACATATAAAGTATTTTTTCAGGTCAAAAGAAACCCTGTGTGCCTAACACCCTAACATTCTGCGTGTCACCTCAATTTTAGACAACCACTAATATACTTTGTGTCTCTACAGATTTTCTTTTTATGGAAATATCATATGAATGGAATCAAATAGTATTTGGTCTTTTGTGACTGGCTTCTTTCACTTAGTTTCATGTTTTCACATGTTGTAACATGTATTTGTACATCATTCCTTTTTATGATTAAAAATTATTTTGTTGTAAGGTTTTTTAAATATGTGGTTACAGTCTAAGTTTTATTTTTAATAAACCCACTTTATGCTATTTTAAATTTTAAAAAAGCATATTTGTTTTGTATGAAAAATAATTTGAATATTAGTGACATGAAGATCTCAAAGTCAGCTCCAAATCAGATATTCTTTGAATCTGTAGTTTGTCTTTTGTATAACCAACTATCCAACTGAATATTCTTGGGGAGCAAATGATCCTAACTTGCCATATTTGTAATAAAGCTACAAAGAAATTGAGTTAGTATATGATCACCTTTACTAGTATGTTTAGGTTAAAGATGACTGCCCAGTCAAGTCCTCTTCTTTAACAAAATACAGTATTCAGAATCTTCCCTGAGATGCCACTTCTCTTGAAAACCTCCAGATGAATCATAAAGTGATCAGTCCTGTGTTTTCTAGAGTCTACTGACTTGGATTTGAATCCTGGTTCCATTGTTTTCTACCTTTGGCGAGATGCTTACCTATTCTAAGCTCTAGGTTTTTAGAATGTATGATAAAATAATTACTATATCTGCATCTCATGACTTTTTTTCAGAAACAATTTAATGAGAATAAGTATGTGAATTTTAGATACAGTTCCTGGCATACCAAATGCCAGTAAGCATTTAATAAGTGTGGGTTGCCATTATTCATATACTCATTATCACTCATTGAGTCCCTATATGTATTTCAGTGCTTATTATATGTTAATTAATTTCCCTACCCCAATATTTGTCCAAGAGAGGAATAGATGAATTAAGGAGTGTATCAAAACTGGGGGACCCTACATTATATGTTTAATTTTACCCTGTTTTATGTGAGCCATTTAAAGAGGCCACTGGGGGAAGTTCTCATGACCAAAGTCACTACTAGTGGGGAGATGTGTCGGTTTCTGTCTTGAGCCTCTCATCTCTGAGAGAGGAGGAGGTATTAAGCTGTTTCATATCTGTTGATAAACAGTGATGATATTACATCCCCTGTACTCCCTTCAAAGGTGTAATGAGATCAGAATCCCTGAAAGAATTTCTTCCAGAACCACCTGGCATTGGTGTTTTGTTTTGTTTTGTTTTAGCTGCCCTTCCTGAGGACTCAGCAAATGCACAAAGTGAAGGAAGCAATAATTCTCTGACCAAGAAAACTGCTGAAGTAAATCCACATATTCTTTCTATACCTGCTGGTATAACAGAGCCACCTTGACAGAATGCTGACTGCCCCCCCGTCTCTTGTGCTTGAACCTGTTCATTTCTGAGGAGTGGGGAACCTGGGGCGCAATATCTGTATTTTTGTTGCTCTTAGGTTCCTGTGGGTATGTGTGTTCCATTTGGTTCTCGAAGTTGTAGACTGCCTTGATTTAAGACAGGGGAAGTCTTGAATTGTCTTTTAGGAATATATTACAATTTATTAAAGGCTTCTTTCTCTGCACATTTTTTGGATACGTAATAAAACATGAAGTGAGACCCTTTTAAAACATTAGAGGAAAGAGGACATAGTTTTGGTCTGTCCTCTGGACTCCTGAATCTAAGCAATTTGGGAGTTCGCTGGATATTTCTCGAGTCTGTGTATGAGTGAAACTGGAATTTTGTAAGAAGAATGACTGAAGGAGAGAGAATGAAACCAGAGAAGGGAAGGCTTCGGCTAATCACAATTGTCTCTCATTCTGTCTTTTCAGTGTCCATATGCCTGTGGGCCCCCGCTCTTCTGGGGCCAATGCTGTTTCCACGCTGCCTGTTTGGGCTCATTATAGCCCCTGGGTAGAATGAGGACAAATCTGTACGGTGCTTGGTTAAAATAAACTTTTTTTTAAAGGAATGTATTAGAGAAAAGATGAAAAGCAAAACAAATCTGAAGAAAATTAATCTCTCGCCTGAAAGAATAGAGAAAATATAAAAGCATGGAGGAAATAGAGACTATTGAGAGAGATTCCTGGTTCTCAAGGCAGCCATAGATTGGCTTGGTGGGTTTGGCTCAGCGGGAGCTCAACCCTTACATTATTTCTATTTACCTTAAGTGTCTGTACTTATGTCAAACCTGTGTCTGCCTTGGGATGTCTATATATTGTTTGCAAAGGCTGTTTTGTTTTTTTTTTTTAACGCAGTGGCTTAAATAGTAAGTTTTACCATTCTTGGAGCCTCTGTGCTATATGTGGTCCTTCTTACTTGGCCTTGCTTAAATTCTGGATTCACCACATTGTGTGATCTTTCTAAATCATAATTCCATCGAGTATCATAGGTTGGAATTCTAAAACCTAACCCGGAGGGCTCCTGTAAGTATTGTTAATATCACCTTCATAGTTACTAGTAGAGGGCATGATGTAGGAGCTCAGGAAAATGGCAGTTATTTTTGTTATTGCCACCGCTGATTGGAAACCTCTACCTCTTACTCTGGCTAAGCTTTGAAACCTTTTAGAATGTTTCAAGTTGTTAGCTTCTAGTTTTCAAAGCATAGGTGACTGACGAATTACTACAGATCACTTCCATACCCTTCCTGGGTTTTGTATACAATTTTTAATGACATTACTTCATGTTGCTGTAGGCACCTCCCATGAAAACATCTGTAATGGTTTTCCACAGAGGTGAGGTGCCCAGTTGGCATTTAAATTCTCTCCTTCTTGGATAGGAGTACTCAGCGTTCCTCATCTCAGAGATGGTAGACCAGCTTTCACATTTTTTTAGATTTAATTTAATTTTTAAATGTTTGTTTATTTTCGAGAGACAGATAGTGAGCAGAGGAAGAACAGAGAGAGGGAGACACAGAATTGGAAGCAGGTTCCAAGCTCTGAGCTGTCAGCACAGAGCCCGACACGGGGCTTGAACTCACGAACCATGAGATCATGACCTGAGCCAAAGTCGGACGCTTAACCGCCTGAGCCACACATGCACCCTCAGCTTTCACTTTTGTGAGGACTTGGCTGTTTATTAGAACTGGAAATGAAAACAAACCAACATGTAGAGTCAAAGTTATATAAGTTTTGCTCCCTACTCCAGCCTTAAGTGTCTAAGTACGTGTTGTGTAATCCACATTCAAATATACTTTTCAACAATCTACTGCATTGACCTAAATACTGAGTAATGTAATAATCTATGTGTCACCCTATTTTGAGTTGGGCATCAGCTAGGCTAGGCTTAAGCAGTAGTGAACAGGGCCAGAGGAGAAAACCCAGAGGATTTACGATTTCAAGAATGAAGTAGGTTAGGTTGAACAATAAGTCTAGTACCATGTAACAGATTGAAGCCACTAACTTGAGCAGAGCAGAGTGTCAGTAAGACAGGAGTGAAGAGAGCAGAAGCAGTCACTGGGGAAAAGAAGACATTAATAGACTGTATTTAATATACAAGACTCAGATCAGCATATAGTTTTTCTACTTCCTGGGTACGTGATTATAAGCAAGCCCCTTCACTCCTATAAATTGCATTTTCCTCATCCATAAGATAGGAAATGTATTCATCTTACTTACCTTCCAAGACTAGTGATAAAAATAACAAAGCACTTGATAAACAATTGAGTGCTATGTACATTCTAAGGTCAAGGTAGCCTGTAGGTCGGATGCCACATGCACATGTATTCTACTTGGCTAACATGGAATCCAACCCTTGGGTAACAGACAATACGAATTTCCTTGAAACACTGAAAGACCTGGAGCCTCTGCACCAGTGTTACTGGATGACAACAGGCTGGGCATTTTGGTTTGTAACCTGTAATAAGAGATTCATGTCTCCCCTCTGCTCAGGATCCAGACCTGACAGCCCAGGATATGATTAATCAGGCTCAGGGCTCAGGAAGCAGCTCTCCACACCTGGCAGAGCCTGACAAAATCTTTGCAATCAGATTAACAAAGCGGCGATACGATGTCCTGTCGGTGGGGGCATGGACATGGAACATCATTATGCAGAACAAGTTATTATCATAGCCGACCTTGTACTGGGTCCTTGACTGCATGTTGATGCGGCACAGCTCACCGAGGATGTGTGGATAAATGCTGTGGCCGAGGCGCTGTGAGAGCAGTTGGAGCAGCTAGACGGCAAGCTCTTTCCACCCCAAGCTCAGCTGAAAGAGCAACTCAGTTCCGGGGCCTCCGTTCACTTTGCTGTCTCTGATACCTTTCACCTCTGCTTCAGCAGGATACAGGGGGCCTTTTTCTTAATTCTCGTATACGTTTGGCTGTTTCTCCTTCAATACTTTTTCCGCTCTGGTGCTTAGGAGATCAAGGAGGTAGGATAGTGATAGAGTAGGATCTCTTAAATTTCTTTAAGATACCAATTATGCTTTTTTAAAATAGTTCAGGATATACATGGTTCCTCCAGAATCTCCTTTTTTTCAAATCCAATTATCCATACTCAATAGGTCAGTCTATGATGTCACTTACACTACCATGAGGGGTCACTTTCTTGCATCTACATCAGACCACTGCCCCCAAACACAAGCGCCTTCTCATCACTGTTTACTGAACTAGCCACCAGTAACTTCAGACAGAGCTTTGGTCATGTTCTACTTATGCTATTTAATAAAAGGGGAGGCCCTTGTATGTTTTTGAATAACTCACAATTTTACGTTTTAGTGTCTTCCTTTCTAAAATGGCCAAGAAGCCGTGATTCATCTGGCTACCTTCACAGCATTAAAGTGCAGTGGATTTAGGGGTGTACTCGGAACCTGTGATCAGCCTGGTACTCCAGACGTCAGTGTACTACACAGACCTGGTGACCTTAGACTCGGGAGGGAGAAGGACACCAGAAGTCCCACTGACACCTTCTAGAATGAGCCATGTTCTCCAACCTACATTTATCAAAGGGTGCTCGCCTCCTTACCCATTCAGTCACTGTCCTTGAGTGCGTAGCTTCTGTGGAGAAACCAACTGCAATGGTGGGAGAGTAAAGATGAGTTTCATTCACACAACAAAAATGCATCTCAATCGATGCCATGTTTATAAAACATATTCATTGCCTTTGGAAAAAGATCTTGGTGTCACAGGTCAGGTTCCCCAGGAAGTGCACTTTGATTAGAAGTTTGCATATGGCAAATTTATTAGGAAATGCTCTTAGGAACAGTCCTCCAGGAACAGAAGGAGAGAAAGATGGGGCAGAAGGAAAGCTTGGGCTGTGATGTGGTCTCAGTTAAATTTTTAATCAATCCCGTGGATGAAAATGGCTGGGATAGCTATTCACTTTTCCTACACATTGGGGGTGAGGGTAAGGCCTTTATCCCCGACCAGTCACTGGCTGTGGGAAGCCTCCTAGAAGGGGTTTTAACCTCCACAGAGGCAACTCTGTCTTGGCCAGAGTAGGTTGGGGTGGGGGTCTGGGGCAGAGAATCTAGATTAAATGATAGGTTTTGTGCTTTTTCTTTTCTTTTTAATGTTTATTTTTTAGAGAGAGACAGCATGGGCAGGGCAGGGGCAGAAAGAGAGGGAGACACAGAATCTGAAGCAGGCTCCAGGCTCTGAGCTGTCTGCACAGAGCCCGACGCAGGCCTGAATTCACAAACCATGAGATCATGACCTGAGCTGAAGTCAGATACTTAACTGATGGAACCACCCAGGTGCCCCTATGCTTTTTCTTAGTGCAGACATTTTCCTTTTCAAAACCACTAAGATTTCTGCATAGAACACCCCCTTGTTTTTGCATAATGGTTTATATCTCACAGATGTTATTATAATGTCCCTTTTTTGTGACATATTTTTGAAGCCAGTGAAGTAGATATCATTCCCAATTTAAAGAAAAAGAGGAGCATCTGGGTGACTCAGTCGGTTGGGCCTCCGACTTTGGCTCAGGTTATGATCTCACGGCTCGTGGGTTTGAGCCCCACATTGGGCTCTGTGCTGATGGCTCATAGCCTGGAGCCTCCTTCAGATTCTGTGTCTCCCTCCCTCTCTGCCCCTCCCCAGCTCATACTCTGTCTGTCTGTCTGTCTCTCTCTTAAAAATAAACACACACTAAAAAAATTTAAAAAATAAGAAACAAATTTGGAGATTCTTTTCTTTCCAATCACTCCTTCCTTGTGTAGCTCTGAACAAATTATAATCTCTCTGGGACTAAGCTTCCTTTTCTATAAAACGGAGGTGAAAATAACTTATGTGCCTAATGTTTCATCCCTGGTTTAGGATCTGTGGCCATGTACCTTGCATAGATATACGGGTTTGCTAAGTGGAACTTCTGAGTCCTGTGGACTCCGGCTCCAGCCCTCTCTCTGTTGCCCCACACTGCCCTGACGGGACAGGTCAGTGATGGGGCTCCCCAAGATTACAGAGATGACAGCATGCAAAAGAATTAAAATGCAATCTGAAAAATGTCCCCAGTGTACAGGTATCCTTAAAGTGTTTAGAATTGCATGAATAACAATGATTAATATTTCCATTCTATGTGTGCCCTGAGATTTTTGTTCCCCCTTCCAGATAAAATGACTCATGCTCCTAAAGTGGAATCACATGGGGCAGACTTGGTAGCATCCTCTGCAACACTCATGCGTGGTTTTAGTTGTTTTTTAAAACCATTTGTTGACATAAGCCTTTTCTGTAATACACATGCTATTCTCTAAATTTAGCATGTTCTCTTAGTGAGACAAAAGCAGTGGCATCTAACTCAAGTATTTGTGGTTCTCACATTACGTTTCTAACCTCTGGATATTCCAGGTACTCTCTTTCCAACTAAGAGGGTTTGCAGAACCATTCTATACCCATGGGTGGCATCTTTTCCCCTATCTATGTGGGGTGGACATTTGGCCTACACATTTTCTTGCAATTTCAGCTGGCATTTAGTGCCCAAGCAAATTACCTCTAAATGGGGGACTGGAGCAGACCCAAGTCAGACCTCATCAGCATTCAGTAATACAGATACAAGGTAAGTGAGAGAAGAGGCAAGACAGGTGGAAAAGGGTCGATCAAAGAAGAGAGATGAAGCAGTAAGTAAGGACGGACATTGCCAGGCTGGTTGGCCCCAATTTCATGTACCTTACAAGCTGTTTATTACAACAATGTGAGGTCTCCTGATCTACCTAAGTGTGCCTTTTCTAACACTGTAGTTCTTAGACTTGGGGATACCTGTATTTGTTGTGTATAAGCTTGGGTTTTAGAGAAAATGAAATTATGTATCAAGACCGTCAGTTTGAAGGGGAGAATGCTCTCAGCTCCCTGATGTGAAAAATGGAGCAAGGCAGGAAGCAAGAGGAAGTTCTTTGCTTTGCACTCTGCCTTTGTCTTTGACAACTGCTCCTGAAAGCTTGGCCAGTGAGCTGCCCTCCTGGATGTGCACGAACTTTTTCTGATGCGCCTGGGTGGATTGATTTCCATTTCTTGTCCCAGGTACCTCTTCTCTTAAGATCTTTACTTTTTGACTCTTAAATCTCTTTGAGGAAATTTCTCAAAACATTATATTGATTTAATTCCATTCTTTAACACATGCATTCATTTCATATATTTGCAATCACAAATATTGCTGAATGATGCATTCCCCATCACTGGAAGGAGCCAAAATGTTCTAGTCACAATTCAGGTTGACACTAAATACTGAGTTTCACTCCTGTCCCTTCCTCAGGTGCTGTAGTAAAATAAGCGGAAGTGATGTCATCAGAGAGAGATGTGAAGTCCCCCAACTTCAAGTTCTGGCACAGAACCTGCAGAGCCAAGGAAGCTTATCAGTCAGTGTATAGCATTTGCATGTGGGATTAAAGATTTGAATTTCTATGTACAGCCGGGTACATAGAAGTACCATCAGAGTCATAGTGGACATGAACTGGTAATAATGACTTCAGTTATAAGGCCAATGTCCATTTTTTTTAGAACAGGAAGGTCACACTATAACTTCCCTAGAATATTCTTGACATTGTAGTGTACATTAAATCAAACAGCTTAATGGTTTTGTCTAAAACCATCAATAATGTCAGTTATAAACTAAGAAGTCAGATCTCAAAGCTACACTCATTTTCTCTCTGTCTTCAGAATTATCCTAATCACACATCAGGTCTGTCCCATCTTAAACTGACAGATAAACGAAACCAGGGAAAGGAACCAGTGATTGATTCAAACAGCAAAACTCTTTAACTTCAGTGTTCCCTCTAGCCTCGTTACCCATTATCTCTTTGTTTAGAGTGAAATATCTGATCACAGGGCTCTCTAAAGTAAAATGTTCACAATCAGAGTAACTAGGTGTAGAGTGCATGGGAACTCTGTGCCATCTTGCAATTTTGCTGTAAATCAAAAACCACTCAAAATAAAAAGTTAGTTGGAAAAACGTTCTCTCTTCACCGTCTCTATTTTCATCAACTCGCACTCACTGCTCAAGCTACGCTAGTCTGACTCACTCAGCACTGAATGGAAAGGACTTTGCAGAATTAACCAATAATCTTCATCTTGATAAATCCAGTGATCTCTGTTAGTCCTTATCTCTTTCAACTTCTCAGTCTTATTGAACACTTCTGATCACTGTCTTCTTTTTGAAATCTGTTCAAAGGAAGACCCCATTGCTCTTTCATCTGAAACAGAGGGCTGAATGTGAATGTGTTGTGTGCTAAGTAAGGGAAAACTAGACTTGGAAAGCACTGTCTTTAACCATCGGTGGAGTCTGGGGAGCTATGAAGTATAAACACAGACATACTTTCAGAAGTGGGAGTATTTGGGGATAGGTTAAACTTCAGCTTTGAAAAATTGGTTATGGGAAGGAGCCGTTGCTGACTGGCTGACTTGAAGGCATGGCTACCAAAGACAGTTGCTGCCATGTAAGTCATCACTGACCAGTTGAGATGGATTTAAAACCAGCTCTGGAGATGATTTTACATATCTTGGACTGTGGCCAAAGAACAACCAGCCCTTTTCTTGAATTATTAGAAGTAAATCAACTTTTTAATTTTTCCCTTGGCTTCTGTTCCTCTTCCTAACTTTCCTCCCATGTCATTAATTTCCCCATTTCAAGCTTTACTTGCCACACCATTTCCCTTTTTTAAATGCTAGACACTTAAGGATTAGAATTCCTACCATCCATACATTTTATGTGCACTCAATTTCATGTGTCCTAAGACCTCTTCTCTCCTCATCAATCTCTAGATGATTTCAGCTAATCTTATGTCTTAAATACATCACTTTTACCTTCCCAGACTAGATTTCTAGATGAGACCTTACCCCTGTATCTCATATTTATGTATCTAATTGCCTACTAATATTTTCACTTGGTTGTCTAATGTCTATGGTGGGCTGAAATCTTTTGGGGAGAAAGCTGGATTGCTGTAAATTTCCTCTTGCCCGTGGTAATCTGTCTACGTGGCACTCTCTAGGCTTTTTTCAGACTACTGTGAAAGAGGTTGTGGCATGTTTGCTGGCTCTGCTAATTTTGCAGCCCTTCTGAAGGTCTGTCTGCTTATTACCGGATACACAGATGGGTGGGACTCCTTCCATGTCCCTTGGCATCTGGTGCTAGACCCCACAACACCCACAAAGGTTTTTTCACTCATGGGTGGATATCTGGTTCATTGTTAAAAATTAGGGGCAAAAAATGAAGAACATCTTACACCACCATGCTCATGCCCATGTTATTGCTCCTAGCATCAGTCTTTTCATTTGGAGTAATTCTTGACTTCACTTCTCTCACACCACACTATTCAATCTGTCCACAAATATAGTTGAAGGTAACTTCAGAATAAATCTGTAAAATGAACATATCTTGCAATTTCCATAGTTACCATTTTGGTCCTAAGTGCCAAGGTTGTTTGAGGTTATTGCAATAGCCTCTAAACTCATTGTCCTACTTCTGTTCTTGATCTTTTCACTTACTATTAAGTTGAACACCTAGGCTGATTTTCTCAGGACCTACCTGGGTTTAGCACTGAAAGTCCTATGTCTCAGGAACCCCCTCACTGCCAGGAACCTGGGAAAGATGTCCTTACTTTCAGGACAATGTCCAGAGTTGTTTTTTTAAAAATACAAATCAGGGGGCACCTGGATGGCTCAGCTGGTTAGGTGTCCAACTCTTGATTGTGGTTCAGGTCGTGATCTCACAGATCATGAGATCGAGCCCTGCATTGGGCTCTGCACTGATATGAAGCCCACTTGAGATTCTCTCTCTCCCCTCTTTCCCCCTCCCCCCTCATGCATTCCCCCAACCCTCAAATAAATAAGCTTGAAAAATTCAAATATTAATTGGATCATATCAATCTTCTCTTCAAATCCTTACTTTTCTCAGAGTAAATGCTAAATACTTACAATGGCTTACAAGTCCCCATGCACTGTATTCCACTATCTTTCTTCTTCTGACTTTGCTGCAACTCTGCCTCTCATTATTTTACAACAGCCACAGTGCCTTCTTTTATGTTCCTTGAGCTGTCCTTTCTTAGGATCTTTGCGTTGGTTCCTCCTTCTGAAATACTCACCCTCTAGGTACATATGTGGCTCATACTCTCGTTTATTTAAGTCTTTGCTTAAATGTTACTTTCTCAATAATCTTTACCCTGACCATTTAATATAATATTGCAGTACCAACTCAGAACTTTGTAGCTTATTTTCCATGCCTTTTCCCCCTCTATTGTATTTACTACCTTTAATATAACATATAATTTACTTCCCAATTATGTACATGTCTGTTAATGGTAGACTGTAAGCTAATCACAATAGGAATTTTTGTCAGTTTTGTTTACCAATGTATTTTCAGTGTTTAGAATAGTTCCTGGAATACACTAAATTCTCAATACATATTTGTGAAATGAATAATGTCTTTATTTACTATCTGCCCATGGAGTTTTCTCTCTCTCTCTCTTTCTCTCCTTCTACCAAACCTCTCTTAATAGTTCAGATTTCTATAAATTTCTGCTTTCTTAACTATGCTATCAGGGCGTCCTTCTGGAATTTCAGAATCAATTTCTTCAAACTGTAATTCATTATCTTCCCACTCAGGCCACACCTCTTCCAATGTGTTCTTTTCTAGGGAATGACCATATTTTATGTTTGATTATGCAAACTAGGAACTTGAAGGTCATCTATGACACTTCTTTCTCCATGATCTACCATATCTAAAATTCTGACACTTCTGAGTAAATGGAATCTCTTCATTTTATTCCACCTACACTATCAACATCCACGTGCACACGTCCATCATGTCTCAGCTGGCTGATGTCCTTAACTGATCCCTTTTATCTATTCTTCCTACTGCAGCCATCTGAAATACAAAAATGTCAGCTTGTGAATACACTCATATCACCATCACTGTGCTCAAACACTTAGTTTTTATTGTCTTTAGAATAAATACTAAATTGTCAATATGGCCTCCAAGACCAGGCATGGTCTGGCCTTTGCCTTTGTCACCATACCTAGTGCTAATGTCCCCCAATAGTGATAAAGAATTATTTTCCTTCCTAGCTCTCCTAATTCTAGCTACAAAAGTCAACCTGACTTCCTTAAAAGCTTTATGCCCTTTTGTCTTGAGGTGTTAATACATACTTTCCTTCTGCCTGAAATGCTCTCCCTTTCCACCTTTTTCTGATTTATTGCCTGTTTCAGAGCTCCACTCAGACATTGATCTTTCTAGATAATGTTTTGGGACTCTTCAAATCTTGTCAGTGTCATGGATTGGCTCTCATAAAATCATTCATTTCTTTTTATAGTCCTTTAGAAAAGTAACTTAAATAATTATGTGATTGCTTTCTAAATGTCTATCTCCCTGATAAAATATCAACTTTATGAGGGAAGAGACAATTTTTTTCACTGCTGTCTCTCAACCATTTAAACCATATGGGCTATTGTAACAAAACAGCACAGACTGGGTACTTAGAAACAACAGAAATTTATTTCTCACAGTTTCTGAGGCCAGAAGTCCGAGATCATGGTTCAGCATGGTGGTTTTCTGGTGGAGACCCTCTCCAGATTGCAGACCCCTGACCTCTAGCTGTATTCTTACATAGTAGACGGGGTTAGTGAGATTTCTGGATTCTCTTTTAGAAGAGCTCTAATCCCATTTATTAGGGCTCCATCCTCATTACCTAAGAACCTCCCAGATGTCCCATCTCCTAATGCCATGATATTGGTAAGTAGGATTTCAACAGATGAATTTTGGAGAAATACAAATATTAAGACTGTAGCACCATTATTTGTACATTTTAGGCATTCAGTATTATTTATGAATGGATGGATGGATAAATGAGTAAATGAGTGAAGATAAAATTCTAGCTGACACCTCTCTCATATTGTCCTCCCTCTCTCCTCTTTCTCCTTGTGGTATGTTGATGAAAATCTTCCAAGCTACATGATGGCTCCATGTTGAGTATCACATCTATGGCAGCCAATTTTCAATAGTGATAAAGAATTATTTTCCTTCCCTTAGCAAGTATAGCTGCAAGTTAATCAGAATTAATTTTGTAATGTTCATATGTTATATAAAATAATAACCCTGTATGTGCTTTCATCTCAGTATGCTGTGCTGATATAAAGCCAAGATATCAGGAAACTAAAAGCCTTGGGAGAGCCTCTTACCTGAGCAGCTTTAGATGAGGGAAAGTGTATAGGGTGAAATTAGGGTGATTATAAAGTGTTTTCATGGAAGACACCAGATGCTGATTGAGGTAGTTATCAGAATTACAAGTATAGATAAAAGCAAATATTAGTAATGTCAATTACACAACAGAAAATATCTACTTCGAAAGGAAACACTAGGCAAATTGATTAAATTCTCCTGATGGAGGCTTGCAGACTCTCTTATAAAAGCATCAATCACCTGTGTACTTACTTCGCCGGCCACGTTAAGATAAGTGCCTTATCTCTGGTTATTCCCACCGCCCAATTTGTATTCTTAACAGAAATGTGCAAATTTGATTATATGAAATTTATGAAAAGATTGTGGAAATATGTATTAGAAAATAGTTACACCGGTTTCTGGAAGGTAGGATGGCAGGATTAAGAGGAGCTCTTCTCACAGAGAATCAGAATAATCATGACTCAATAAAACAAATTTCCAAAAATGTAACAATATGTGCATAGGTGGTTCAGGGGTAGATTAGATCTTTCACAGTCTTGGGACCCAGACTTTAATCCAGTACTACTTACCATCCAAATTCTAGCCTGTGCGAAGGGCACAAAGGAAAAGTGAAGAGCATGTTCTAGAAAGGGCACACTTCAAGTCCGTTCAGATCTTGTTGGTCAGAATTTAGTGG
This sequence comes from Suricata suricatta, assembly GCF_006229205.1. Taxonomy (NCBI): domain Eukaryota; kingdom Metazoa; phylum Chordata; class Mammalia; order Carnivora; family Herpestidae; genus Suricata; species Suricata suricatta. Next base: position 134,454,232 of record NC_043704.1, read on the forward strand.
TAACCATAACTAACTCTAAGGGAGGTTCAGAAATATACTCAATATCCTCATGGCCATCTGTCTGCTTGAAACTGGGACTAGTATTACTATGAGAGACAAGGAAAAGTAGATCTTGTGGGAAAACTAAAAATCTCTATTACAGTAAATAAATTCAATCGCATTCATGTTTTACAAGCATCTCGCTCCATATGTTTTCTGGCGTTGTTTTCCAGTGAAAATACTTTGGAATACTTTCTGCCTTTTGTTAAACAAGCCAATGATAAGTGAAAATAATGGTAACTTGAGGTCACCATCAGAGTGAGTGGAAATTCTTACATGGAAAAGTATTATAAGCTCGAAATGAGTAACAGAAATCAACTGAGTTGTGGTTTTCTTGATGTAAACTAAATTTGTGAAATAGACTACATGTGACGGAGATTCCATATCCTTCTCATTTTCTCTGTGCATCTTTACTAGCTTCTATTTTTCTTAGTTAATATTTGCTCTGAGCTGTTGTATCCACCGCATTAGGAAAAGAACCATCTTCTTTCCCACTTATGGTACCTCATATAGCACAGTGCTGGATGTAAAACAGTCAATATTTGATTTCTCACATGATACCACTCACACAAAGCATTAATGTATATAGTAGAATTTATGGAAGATTTTTTGTAATGTTTTGTGTGTGTTCGTGTTTAATGTCCATATTGAAGACAACAAAATATTTATTATTAGTTTGGTTGTTTCTTAGAGTGTCTCTTTTAAGTTTCCTGCCTACTTAGTCTTGAGCCTTCCTTCTCCCTTCTTTTTTCTGCTCTCTATCCCTCTTCAAAATTTCTGTTTTTTTCCTATATAAAACAGTTTGGCTTTCTTCCGTATTTTTAAATTTTTTTTCTTGGTTCTGCTCATGTAAAAATATTTTTTTAAGTATTGATGGTTCTTAACTAATTTTTGGTACCAGATACTAAATATTGGTGTGATTATTGTCTTACTATTTGTGTTCTAATTATATGCATTTCCTGAATCTGAATTTCAAAAGAAATATATGAGCTATTTATTTATTTTAACACCTTCTAACATCACATTAACAAAGTAAAAATAACCATGTACAATTAATATTAATAGCATATTTTGTTTAACCAAATAAATCTAATATAATTTCAAGATGTAATCAATAAAATCATTGAGAAATTTACTCTTTCTTTTTGATCTAAGTCTTCACCATCTGGTATATATTTTAAACCTCTAGGAGCACATCTTAGTTCACATGCTAAATTTTCATTGGATCTGCATAATTTCTATTTAGATTTCATCACATTTGTGGTGGAAAGATCATATTTACATACTCAGGTCCTTGCCAATATAAATAAATATTTTCCAAAATTGAATTGAATAAAAAAAAATAGTCTTCCTTTAATATTCACATCTACATTGATAAAGCTTGTTCATCTTTTACAGGAGAGCTGATTTCACTTTGAAGCAAAAACTTATCTATTTTAAAATTATATCTATCCAAGTTAAAGAAATTCACAACTTTTGCATCAATTTGTGATTATTAACATTGAATTCAAAGAAGCACTCCAGAAAGGGCAATTTTAAATCCAACAATATGAACTTTTAAAAGTTTTTCTTGTAATTTTGCAACTAATTTCCCTACCACAGTCCATTTTGCATATTGATACATTTTAGAAATATTTGTAAAATCAACATTATTGATTTATATTTTAAAATCTCAATTTCAAAATAAATTCTAGTACTTCTCTAGTAAGTTCACAAATAAATTCTTCCTTTAATTGAAGGTTTAATTTAGTTTGTGTAGTGAAAAAAAATCCTAACTCATATTGCCATATTTGTCTTTGATTTTTGAATATTTAACAAGGACTTCTCTTGTTTCCAGAAAATTCTTAATTTGAGTTACAGTACAGTAAATCTTTCTAAAAGTCTTTCATCCCTTAACCAATGAATACTGGCAACAAACTAGATTATTAAATATATTGTCTTGTGTTTCTTTCAAAAGTTCCAAAAATGGGGTGTGATTTATGTATTTATGACACTTTTCATACTCTACTTCAAAAGCCAAAGCATATTTTTAACATGTCTCATACAGTGGGATGAAGCAGTTAAAGAACTATTCTCTTATTTTAAAATCTTAATAAATCCAGAAATTTGACCTGATAGAAAATACTACACAGTGATAAAAAAAAAAAAAAGTTTTCTTTTCCATACCTAGTTGAAATCCTTCTTTGAAAGATATAAAATACTCAAAAATATATATGCCATGAGGTTGATATTTTAGATGGTAATTGACAACATTGCCTCATAAATTTGAAAGTCTCTTGAGACAAAATATGCCCAACAATTTAATCATGTAGTGTGTTTTGTTTTGCCTGACTCATCTAATACAATTAAAAAAGTATTGCAATTTATCAAATTTTGAATCTTTGATATTCTTGGAAAGGTATACTCTGGGCATATGTTCAGTCCTCATGACTTTCTCACTAAATTTTCATGACTGAAATAATAATTTACTTTCCCATCTCTTAATTTATAAATGGCATTTTTTGTGTGACTACAAGAATCCAGGTTGTTTTATAACTGGCCAATGTTATAATCTTAGATCCTGTTAAAAATAATTTATAATTTTTGGCATCTAATTTTATTTTAAAGTGACCAATTTCTTCAGTTTGTTTTAGCTACTGAGATAAAATGTCTTATCAAATTTATTATGCTCACTTCACATTGTTCTCTTTCTCATCCCAGATTGTTTTTGCAAATCAAGCAACCTTTTAGTTTTGCTCTGCTGTAGCTAATTTTAATTGCTATATGTATTATTTTAATTAAAAGTAATTTAATTATGTTATAATTAAAATAATAAATATATCAATTTATTATTGTCAGTTTTCACTTACATAGATACCGCTGCAACCCTTGCTGTCTGCATAAAATACCCAAATTTAAATAAACATGTTACAATTGGGGCATTAAAATATATTCAAATTGAATCAATTCATAGACACCAACTGAATTGATGAGAAGCTTATGTGTATTACTAGAACTGACAAACGTTTCCAACGTATGCATTATAATATGGCAATAATATCTTACACAATCCAGCAGTCAAAGTGAAATGTAACTCTCCCAAAATAATAAACTTGTGTAACACAAAAATATTTTACACTGCTTAAATTTTTAGATATAAATTAAATTAAAAGTCACATTTCTTAGGCTCATTCGCCACATTCAAATGTTCAGTGGTCACATGTGGCTGGTAGCTATTGTACTAAATGGGGCCGCAGTAGGAGTTCAGGTGACATCTTTTAATATTTAATTCAGTAATTTCTTACGTTTCTTAGTTGCAATAACTTTTAAAAGAACATATTTCTCTAGTTGTATGTTTTGTCATAAATTGTGTCTTTTACGTATGCTTCCTACCTAGCACATTTCCTAGTCCTTGGTAAATACTATATGAATGAATAGGCGAAACTGTACTTTATTTTTTTTTCTCCATTTTGCGTTCCTTCCTGTGATAGACTTTTCCAGTACATTTAGAGCCACCTGTAAATCTGGTCAAATCTAGAGCCAGGGTCAACTCTTCGGGCTTTCTGCAGCCCTCAGCTTTGATTTCCATTCTCTTCAGTCATCAAGTCCTTATTACTCATTTGATTGCTTTCCAGCCTCCAAAATACTGTTGCTATCATTCTTCTACATTCTCCCAGTTCCAGCGGGTTGATGCTTTTGTGATGTCATTTCAGGAAGGTATAGAAATAAATGCTTGCATCCAATTACCACATTTCCCTTTTCTTTTCTTAACTCAATATAATGTGCACTTTGACCTTTTCTGTATTACAGACACTATCTCTGAAGTTGCCAGTGACCTCAACATTGGCACATCTCACTGACTCTTTTCATTTCTACAGTATTTCATGACTTCTCTCTGTTCATATTCTGGAGACCAATTTCATCTGGCTCTTTTATTTTCATATTTCTCAGTTCTACTTCACGCTCTCCCCTTCTGTTTGTCTCTTAAGAGGCTTCTATTTGCTTATCTAGTCTTCTTTAATTTTTATCTAGATCTTAATTTTTCACTCAAGACCATCCAAACCCAAACTCATTATTTTCTCATAGATAGAAACATCTTCCTTCTGTATATAAACTCTATACAAGCAGGAAATATGTTTTCCTTGTGCATAATTTTATTTCCAATCCTAGCAGGTGTGAGGCATGTAGTAAGCATATAATAAACGTTGTAGAATGACTTAATGAATGAAAACTCATTTTAAACTTTGTTTTCTTATATCACTAATGAGATATCTTCAATTTCCTTTTTTTGGATTTCCTTCTTCTGCCAACACTTAAATGCTGTTCTCCAGGTTTATCCTGGGCCTTCTGTGCATTTCACGCCAAACTTCCATTCTATATTTTCTCTTAGCCATGACTGTAACTACTATTTATTCTGGTGACTACTTATGTTTTGATTTCTAATTCCAAATTTTACATAAAGTTCCAGACTCACACTTTCAGTTGCCTGCTTTGTACCATCAGAGTCTCAGTCTGGCCCCTAAAACGTAACACTTGCCATATCCGACAATTTCTTCTCCATCATCCATCACCATCCTCTCTCCATTTTTTGCTCCCTATCCTGGATTATGAAATCACTTTCCACTAAGTTGTCCATGACACACACTCCCTCCGTCTCCCCATATCAGCGAATCAATTTCCAAGTCTTCCATCATTCAGTTCATAGAATTTCAAATCCAGCTGCCTTTGTAGGTCAAATCCTATCATCTGATCAATAATCCTTTTTTCCCCCTTTCCTCATTGCAACACGGTCCTACCTGATTTTCCTGTCACCATTCTTTCCCCTTCCAGTCCATCTTCAATATTCCCTTTTTGTCTAGATGATTATCTTTCTAAAAATCAAACTCGGTTCTATCTCTCTCTTGAACAAAACTTGTTTTATCTTTGTCTCCTACTATCTACGCATAGAAAGATCTCACCACCTATTTTTCTGGACTTAGCTCACAACTCCTCTCCTCTCCCCTTAACTTCCATAGTGTGCACTGACAGCCTCCCTATTAATAAACCCAGTGGATTTGTTTTATCTATTTCTGAAACTGCTACCTCCTTAAATACCTTTTTGCATGTTTTTGGAGAAATATTTGTTTCCCTCGGCCCAAAATGGCTTCCTACCTCATCTTTGCCTGAGGAATCATTCGATACTCCTTGCAAATGGATATTCACTGTATATCTGTAGGTTCTAATATAGAAACATGGGTATAAATCTATCATTATTTGGGAAACAATCTTCCTTTATTTGAGAAAGCTATTCTCTTGGAAAGCTTCTACCGTCCAGAGGGGAGATGTGTGAAAGGAAGGGGACAGTGCCAAACCATACGTTTTCCAACACGGCAATCCTGTTACTTAGTAGCATGGAAAGTGTAGATTCTGGCCTCGCTCAAACCTAGCTTAGAAGCAACTCACATTCTCTGTCTGCTCTGATGGTTTCTTGCAGGCAACCACTTTCTGTGTTACCTTAGTATTTGGTTCACAGTTCCATTAAAACATGTTTTAGATAATATTCTAGTCATTTGTCGACATGTCTACCGACGTGAATTTCTTGTGGACGAGTCCAATTCATCTTTATATCCCTGGATATATAATTTTCTCTAACCTCATTTATTTCAAATTAATAAATTTGGAAGAACAAAGGAGGAGTGAGAGATATGTTGAGGACCTATGAATCAAAAACCTGTTTTGATAGGTCTCCTCTTTCTTATGGATTCCTAGAGGATAGACTATACCTGCCTAAGCAAGGCTTTGTAATAAAGCGTTTCTTTCAAAGAAAGTTTATAATATCAGAGTTTCTTGTGTTGGAAAGTTGAGATGTCAGTTTATCTGGATCAGAACTTCATGTTTAGGTGCTTTAAATAACCTCATGGATGGAGATTCAGTTTTGATGGACCCTCTTGTGGCATGAGCAAGGCCGCAACTCCTGTGATCCTAGTATATAAAATTGCTAAATAGAAAGGAGAAGGAAGACTTTGCCCAAGAATCTTTGGGTCACTTGGAAGCAACTGAACAATACCTTTCCCTCCTCTCATTTAATATAAAAGACTCTTTTTATTTACAATTCTTGCCTTGACAGGTATGTGAAAATTATATGTTAATCATCAGGTCATTTACTAAAAGGTATGATATTGGTCCAAATACTAGTTTCTATCCTTTAAAAACATGTAATCTGAGAACTTGAGAGCTATCAAGAATAAATTTTTTAATTTCAGAGTTGGGGAGATTTACTTTAATGAAGTACAGAGCTCCAACCAAAATTAGTGGCAGTCCTGTTTAGTAAGATTCCTGGAATAACCTCATCTAAGGGAAACAAGAAATCTTAAACGTGAGTAACCTGAGTTACTAAGGACAAATGTAGTTAACTGTCGCTGCTTCTGTTGCTTTAAATCGAAATAGTTGGCAAGAAATTTGCTTTGGGGAATAGTAACTGTATATGTGAGTGCAGACTGTAACAGTTAGAATTTGGGGCCCACAAGTGTACCACGTTAGGAGCTCAGGCAGCCTTATGGACCTGGTATTATCCTGTGAGAAAATTTCTAAAGGACGGTGGAGGATTCTGCTCCAAGTAATCATACTTAAGCCCGTCTCCAGATTGTTCTTCTCTTACTGTCAGGAGACAAATTGACTTACCTTCGGACTAGGTAAGCTTACCCTGGGATTCCTGGATAATTAAAGGGCAGGGAAAATATGCCTGGATGGGAACTGGTGAGCTTCCTGCTAATAAGTCACGGGGAATTTGAATGACTCATTAAAGAATAAAGATGGCATATTTGGTCTCTGCAGTTGTGGTGAGGCTCATCCTAGTTAAATAGAGTGCTTCACAGAACTACTTGTGATACTTCGTAGAAGTTCAGTGGTGTGACATCTTTTAGTAAAATCATGCAGTTACAAGTGTTCCATAAATGAAAAGTACTATACACATGAAAGCTTTATAATAATTAGTGTGAATTTAGAATTACATAAGAATATTTGTGAAAATAATACAGTAGCAATTACTCAGTGAAATTATCTTAAATAATATGAATAAAGTAACCTTATTAACAGTATTTCTCTGAGCCTGTACAAGGGAATGACCTAGGTGTACCTCCATCATAAACCATTCGTCCAAGGCTTTGAGGTAGATATGCTGATGTCTGAAATGCAAATGACACGTATGCAAAAGCATATTCTAACTAAGTTAAAAAGGCAAGACTTTTGTTGTCTTTCATGATCCGTTTAATCCTATTGCTCTACATTCATTATGAGTGTCTCTGAATTGTGCCAAAATAGACAGGTGAAAAGTGGAAGATTAAATCATCTTCAATCAACCACTTGTTTGCCCACACTGTGCCAAAAATAAGCACACCATTTACATTTTTTTCTTCACCTACTTGGCTGATTTTTTTCCACCCTTATCCTTACTTTTTTCTTCCTTCTTTGCTTTGAATTTAGTTTGCTCTTCTTTTTCTAGTTTCTTTAGGCAGTTGGGTTCTTTATTTAAAATCTTGTTTCTTAGGGCACCTCGGTGGCTCAGTTGGTTAAGCATGTGACTTTGGCTCAGGTCATGATCTCACAGTTCATGAGTTCAAACCCTGTGTTGGGCTCTGTGCTGACAGCTCTGAGCCTGGAATCTGCTTCAGATTCTATGTCTCCTTCTTTATACCCCTCTGCTTGTTCTCTCCTTTTCTCTTTCTCTCAAGAATAAATAAATAAACATCCAAAATTTAAAAATAAATAAAATCTCATTTATTTTCTAATTTTTTTAAACATTTATTTATTTTTGAGAGACAGAGAGAGATGGCATGATCAGCAGAGGGGCAGAGAGAGAGGGAGACACAGAATCTGAAGCAGGCTTCAGGTTCTAAGCTGTCAGCACAGAGCCTGATGCGGGTTCCAACCCATGAACTGTGAGCTCATGACCTGAGCCAAAGTTGGACGCTTAACTGACTGAGTCACCCAGGCGCCCCATGTTTCTTTTCTGATATAGGGGTTTAAAGTTAGAAATTTCCCTCTAAGCACTGCTTTCACTGCATTCCATAACTTCAATAGCCTAACAACCTGCTCTACATAGTTTCATTTTCCACCCTCATTTATACTGTTGTCACAAAGGATATTTTTATACATTATGTCCACATCAACTTAGATTGGTAATTATTGCATTATCCAGTTGACTTTTAGATAGGTTTAAATAAAGGAATGACAAGCAAAAAAGCATATTTGTATTGTCTCTAATATTTACCCATGTAGTTATCTTTACCAACACTCTATCTCTCCGCATAGATTCAGGGTACTGTCTATTGTCATTCATTTTAGCCAGAAGGATTTTCTTACAGTGTCTTATAAGGAATGCTGCTAGCAAGAAAGAATATTTGTTTTCTTTTTAATCTGCAAATTAAAAAACTTCTTTTATTTTTGAAAAAGAGTTTTGCCAGAAATAGAATTATCAGTTGACAGTTTCTTTCCTATGTCATTCCAGGGTGTCCATGCCTTCATGATTTTTTTTAACAAAGGTTTGTTTTTAATTTTTATTTATATCTGTGTGAGAGAGAGACAGTACAAGCAGGGGAGAGGCAGAGAGAGGTGGAGACAGATTCCAAAGTAGGTTCCAGGCTCCAAGCTGTCAGCAGGTAACCCAAAGTGGGACTTGAACTCATGAGCCATGAGATCATGACTGGAGCTGAAGTTGAATGCTTAATGAACTGAGCCACCCATGCACCCCTTGCCTCATGATTTCTTGTGTAAAATCAGCTGTTATTTTTGCTGAAGAGCCCTTGTATGTAATGAGTCACTTCTTGTTTCTTTCAAAATTCCCTCCTTGACTTTAATAATTTGACTATAATATTTTCAAAGTGGATTTCTGAGTTTATCCTACTTGGAGTTCCTGTACTCCTTAGATGTGTAAATTCATTTCTTTCATCAAATTTGGAAAATGTGTAACCATTAATTCTCTAAGTTTTGACCATATGCATGTGTTTCTATGCTTTATTGTGTTGATTATGGTGTTGAACACGTTTCTAAGGCTGGGTTGATTCTTAGTCTCCCCTCCCCCTCTCCACTCCCGCTTCCATTCCTTCTCTGTTGTCGTCATCATCATCATCTTCTTCTCCTCCTCTTCCTCAGCTTCCCCTTCTCCTTTTTCTTCTTCTTCCTCCTCCTCCTCCTCCTCCTCCTCAGATGGCCTGTCTTCAGGTTCACCAGTTCTTTCTTCTGCTTGCTGAAACTGATGTTGATGTTGCAATGCTTACATGAATTTTCATTTCTGCTTCATATTTCTGAATAATACTTTTCAGCCCCATAATCTCTAGTTGGCTCTTTTTATACTTTATATATATCCTTATTTATATTCTCACATTGTCTTAGTTTTTTGTCGTGATTTCCATTAGCTCTTTGGACATATTTAAAAAAGCTAATCTAAAGACTTTGTCTAGGTCCAATGTCTGTTTTCTCAGGATAATTTACATTTATTTCCCCCTCACCCCCCAGGGAAGGGTCATACATTTTTATTTCTCTGTATGTCTCTTAATCTTTTGTGTCAAAAATTGGACATTTTGTATAATATAATATGGCCACTCTGGGAAACAGATCCTCCCTCTTCCTCAGGGGGGTCACAGGTGTTGTTTGTTGTAGTTGTTCTCGTTTGTTTAGTGACTTTTCTAAACAAATTCTGTAAAATCTGTATCTTTGTCATATGTGGCTACTAAAGTCTTCACTTAGTCTGCTTAGTTGTCCCCACCAGGGAAACATGTTTATTACTAGGTGAGTTTGGGTGAGGGAAATAAAGACAAACATTTTGAGTGGGTTCTTTCCTATCCATCAAACAAAGGAAATAGGGAAACTAATTGGGAATGAGATTCAATCTTTTTCCTATAGAGCTGATAACACAAGTTGTTATTTTGAAATCTACCACTGATCTGGGGAATGAATGAGGGCCTAGAGCAAGTTACAATATCACAAAGCTTTCTTTTCTTACTGATAGCTATATTTCCTGATTAAATGCTCCTAGGTTTCTGCAAACCTTTGGTTAATTTCTATATGTTTAAAAGTTGGTTCTGACCAATTTCTCCACAGGTTTATTTTTATTTATTTTACAGAGACAGACTTTTAAAAGTTTCTACTCCATCATTTTCACTAAGTCACCATTAATGATTTAAAAAAAAATTATAATGTAGAACACAGTTTCCAATATAATTATATTTTTAATGAACATTTATGTGATTGGCAATGTGATAGGGGATTCAATATTTTCTTGGATTTAATATTTTTAATACCTGAAACTGATTGGTATTCATTCCTATTTTGCAGCTAATGAGAGTGAGTGAGTGAGTGAGTAAGAAAATATGAATTTGCCTAGGAGCCAAAGCTAGCAGACTAACTTAAGATCCATTGCTTATGTTAAGCACAATGCTAGGTTATATTTCAAAAATTCAACTTTGGGATGACTGACATTCTCACAATAATTTGAATAGCTCCCTATTATGGTTCAGATGATCTTGAGCAGTTGCTATGGAAAACATGTTATTATAATATCATATTAGATCTCACAACTTTGACATACTTGTATTCTTCTTTTTCCAATGGGGAAGGTGATATTTCGAAAGTTGAAATAACTTGCCTAAAACCAGTGCTATAGATAATATTTAATCCAGAACTTTTTAGCTAAAAAATAGCATTCTCTCTTTCTCAAGTCATTGAACTTTGTGATCTATTTGGGAGGTAAAAAAAAAATTAAAGATTTTTCTATCACACCTGTTACTTTTCTGAAAATAACCGAGAAAGATGAATGTATGGAAATTTTAATCTTACATTAATATTAACTAACATTCATTTAGCAATAGCATGCTACACTCTTTTCATGCATTACCTCTAATGCTCTTATCTATCTACTAATGTGGTATCTTGATTCTGTTTTTGCATAAAAACTGAAGGTCAGAAAATGTAAGATATGCCTAAAGTCACACAGTAAGTAAATGACTAAGTGAAAAATCAGTTGCACACGTATCTGGCCCCAGAGCTCAAGTTTTCTCCATTGTGCACCGCTGCTTAGTACTTTGTAGACAAAAATACTTGGGAGATATTGTGGGAGATAAATGGGAATCAATGGCACACAATGGCAAGGTATAGCACTCATGCTTAGACTTAATTGAATGGTCATCCAATGTTTTGAGAATAATTGCTCTGTATTTTGGAAGCTCAACATGGAGAATTTCAAACAACACAAATGGAAATTTACATCCCACTGACAATACCTCTCAGACACCAGAAAGCCCTTGGATATGATCCAAAATGTACAATCCATTCATCTCTTTTAGAACCTAAGGAAAAGCAGACTGGAACAAAGCAAACAAGTCACAGGTTCACCATTGTAATGCCAGGCCTCACAAACGCATATGCGTCTCAGTAATGTGCTCCACTAGGTCTTCTTTCTAATATTCTGCTAGGTTCCTGGGAGACAAAGGGTAAACCCAATCCCCAATTTCAAAGAGTTTCCATTATTTATCTATATACATATTTGTCTGTTTATAGAATATCCATCGTTTGTGTAAAATAGAGCCACATTTCTGGATGTGGAGAAAAAAACAGGCTGGGAGTCTTTCTTTGCTTTTCCAAAATGATTCTCCGCCCATGATTTTAAATCTCAGTTATATCTATGCAACAGAATGGAGAGATGAAGACCTGATTCATGAGTTTATAAGAATTTAATGCATTATCATAATGATAAATATAATTTGATAAGTAATTATTATATATAAGACATTATTCTAGTTTTTCCTGTCTTATGACTTATTATGAAGGTGCCAGCATTACGGTTGTTTCTAAAATTAGAAAATTAGAGCTCGAATGAGTTAAACAATATATGTAGACTATACAGCAGCTGGAAATAGGGATGGGATTTAAACTCACAAATTTTTTTGTTATGTCAGTTTATATAATGCACTGTTCCAAAGAGGACTCTGCAATAAACTGACATAACAAAACCAAAGGGGAGAAATATGTATGATTCAATCAAATGACAGTGTTAAATGTAAGGAAAATATAACTAATATAATTAAAGACATATTTAAAATAAATACAAAATGGGACATATTTGGAAACGTATTTTAAATGTATATTATGGAAAATGAGATATTTTACATAAAGCTATTTAAAGTTTATAATAAAAGAAAAGTTTGAAGAGGGCAATTAGCTTAAGACCGGAGGTTTAGATCCTCTGATGGCTAAAAAACACCACTCAAAGTCTCATGAAATTCCAGTTTAACTTACACAGTTAGCAAACGTTAATTTTTTAAATGATCAGCAGTTTTGAAGAGTACATGAGGAAAATGATGCATTCATACATATGCAATAGTTTCATTGAATTTTTGCAAAGAATGACAGAGAAACAAAAGCAATTGTCTACATTAAATAAATATGTATGATACCAACATGACTAAAGACAAAATTAAGACATTATAAAGGTCGATATGCTTGACACAAAGAATCTGAAGTATGCCTTAAGTGTATATAGATTAAAAAAAATACAACAACAAAAAAGCCTACAGTTCTTTTCCCAAAGAGCTGTGGAATATGTTCTCTAAGAACTTAGATAATACTTTTAATGACCGCATGTTTCCTCTTCAAAATTTCATATCTATATAATTTTTTTCATGGAATATGGCAGTGTGTTTTATAAATTTTAAAATACCAAGCCTAATTCAAATGTAAGTGACTCGGCTTCTAAGACTCACTCTGTATTAGAGTATGAAGGCACATAGGATGAATTTGAGGCTAAAAAGCATATGTTGTCACTTTTTTAATGTTTTTTTTAAATTTTATTCAAGAGAGAGAGAGAGAGAGAGAGAGAGAGAGAGAGAGAGAACGGAGAACGAACCCCAAGCTGGTTCCACACTGACAGTGCAGAGCCCAACGTGTAGTGCAGAAGCTCAACCTCAGACACAGTAAGATCATGACCTGAGCCAAAATCTAGAGTAAGATGCTTCACCAACTGACCCACCCAGGCACCCCAAATGTTTTATTAAAGAAGTAGTAAGTTCATTATTATTACTGTAAGATGAAAGTCTAATTGAATCCTTTGTATGATTTAGAATGAAAAGAAACTTCTTAAATGTCCATCAAATGATTTATATATAATACCCATAGACTCAAAGATTATTTAGAAAGAGCTATAATATTTTCTCTGTTCAGTTATTAAATCCCCTGATTTGCAGGTATTTTCTTTCTTACAGGTAGAGCACTTATAAACTTTCCTGAAGTGTTTGAAAGCATGTTTTCACATTTGATTGTCATAGTTATATAAGAAAAGCAAATATAATTTCTTCTCTTTTAAATACGGCAGCATAGTGACTTCAGCTGCTTTATAGAAGGGTCACAGAATGCTGGTGACAGAATATCAAACTGATGTGTGTGTGTGTGTGTGTGTGTGTGTGTGTAAGTTTGATTTTTCAGTTTGCTTTTCTTCAAGAATCACTGAAGCAGAGGTTGTGGAAGGCACTCTTTATTCATTTGTAAATTCATTTACAAATAACATGCTTAAAAATCTACTGAACCAACTCAACCCCTTATTTTCTTTCATAATTTCTTGACAAAGTTGCTTCTTTGCGTAAATGTTTATCATTATGTATCTTCCCCCAACACTAAATTTGCAGGAGCAAATGCAACACACTGTATATGGCTTAGCACAGCATGGTTCAGTAGGAATGTAAGGTGAGCCTCCTACATCATTTTAATTTTCTATAGCCACATTTTAAAAAATGAAAAAGGTAAAACTAATTTTATTTTATTTAACCTAACATATCCAAAATAATTTGAATTGATAATTAATATAGAAATTATTATTGATATCTTATATTCTTTTATGTACTATCTTTAATATGTCATGTGTATTTTAGACTTATAGCACATCTCAATTTGAATTACACATTTCAAGTGCTCATAGTGTGACTAGACAGCACAGCCTGAGAGGAATTAGAACCTCTGATTGTCTGTCTTGACTTTTAGTTAAATAGAATTTGAAATATATCCAGACTTTGGGGCACCTGGATGGCTCAGTCGGTTAGGTGTCTGACTCTGGCTCGGGTCATGATCAGGTGCCCCTATGCTTTTTCTTTGTGAAGACATTTTCCCTTCCAAAACCAGCAGATCTCTGCATATAATATCTTCTTATTTTTGCATAATGGTTTGTATCTCACAGATATTATTATAATGTCCCTCTTTCGTGACATTTTTTGAAGCCAGTGAGGCAGATATCATTCCCAATTTAAAGAAAAAGAGGAGCATCTGGGTGACTCAGTCGGTTAGGCCTCCGACTTTGGCTCAGGTTATGATCTCATGGCTCGTGGGTTTGAGCCTCATGTCGGGCTCTGTGCTGACAGCTCAGATCCTGGAGCCTGCTTCAGATTCTGTGTCTCTCTGTCTCTCTCTCTCTCTCTGTTCCTCCCCGGCTCACACTCTGTCTCTCTGTCTCTCTCTCACTCTCTCTCTCTCTCTCTCAAAAATAAGCAAATATTTTTAAAAAATTTAAAAAGGAAATGTTTGAAATATTTCCAGACTTTAAATAGACTCTGGGGAATATATCAGCTTGCAAAGTTACCCTTGAACTTCTGCTAGTTAACCTTTGTTCTCATAATCTGTGCATAATTAATTAATTGAAATGTGAGCTTCTTTTAACTGACACTGTGCTCTCTTAGCTCCTTACTTTATTATGACCTTTTTCTTCCTGTTTTTAGTAAGATCTTTCCCATCTCCTCATGGACCAGCCTTAGGATAGAAGCACTAAATCACATATGTTGAGACCAAAGAAAAGTACCTTCTTCCTAAAGAATCCCATTTCCCTTACTGATGCCTGATTGCCTCAGAAGTTAGTTAGTTCTTTTTATTTATTATTTTATTAGTCAACCAGCTTTAATATTAGACATACTCCAAAATTTCAGTTGCTAAACCCAAAATGTGTTTAGCTAAATATAGGCTCCTTTTCAGCAATGGCCCTGGGGGAGTAGTGAAGGTATTTCTATTCCACAAAGTCCTTCCGATGCCAGGCAGTCTGAGGCTCTACCTTTTTGAACATAGTTTCTAGCATAGTTCTTTCAAGCATCGACATTCAGTTGACAAAGAGCCAGGATAGAAAAGGTACATGCATTCCCTGACTACCTCAATTATCATTGTAAGCAACATGCATCATTGTTACTTATGTTCCACTGGCAAGAGTTAGTCACACACTCACACTTAAGTGCAAAGAGGATGGGAAATATATTACCCTGTGCTTCTAGCACTGACTCTCCTGCATGGAAATAGGACATAAATCTCTGGTCAACACCAAGCGTTATAGGCCACAAAGACTAATTTCTTTTAACCATGAATTCTCTTGGGGGAGGATCCAAAAGTGAGACAGCAGCAATGATATTCTAGAGATGTAGGGACCTGGATTCAAATTCTGGTTCCAGCACTTGAGCCCATTAATCAACTTCCTTGAATCAAGTTTTTCCTATTTCTGCCAATATGGCTGCGAGTTGTGGCAGAGGTGAAAACTATATTTCCAGTATCATTGTCGCCTTTTATTTATAAAATGAACTCCAGTTTCATTTGGAGGGGGAATTTCATCCAGCTAAAAGCTACATGTATAAGTTAGCATTGAACATGATTTATTTTTGGCTGATGTCAAAATTGGTCATTCATTATTTTCTGCTTTAGGTATCAATTATTACTGATGCTTCCACATGAAAGTATAAAACATTTCAGGTTCAGGTTCAAGTCCTTCCTTAGGAGAACTATATCCTAGGGAGCAGGTAAAACTTCTAAGGAATTAAGTTGTATATAAGACAGGATAGTACTAGAGTATCAAACAATCGCAAGTTTCAATGACTTAACTCAACAAAACGTCCTGCATGATTCACACAAATTCTGCTGCAAATCTAGTTGATTCTCTATGATTCTCCATTTGATGAATCAGTAGCAGGAGCTGAAGATGTACTTTTTCCCCCTAAAATTCAGAGATTCTGAGGCAAGCAGCACAGAGACATATGGTAAGGTAGCCTGTGTCCAAACTATGTAGACCTTAAATCTTTCTGACAAGACAGTGAAAGAATGTTTACATGTGTGAATGTAGCTCTGATTCCCTCTGGGTTATTTTACTTTTCTCTAATTTCTTCATATGGGATGAGGTCTAAAAAGTTTCCCTTGAGAAACTTCAAATGATTATAAGTAACTTCCATTTGAAAATATAGAGTGCAGCTTTTCATCCATTTTGCCATCAACACTCCTTCAGTTAACTAAATATGATTCTCTTGTAAGGGCCTTCCCTTCGCAAGCTGTCTCCAAATCACTATTTTCCAAAAGCCACCAGCAAAAGGGTGACATTTTGCCAAGGTAGACTAATGGAAGTCAAATCCCATCGTAGAAGCAGAACTGAAATTATGCGTCATGCACATCTGGCAACATGTCCATTTGTACATAAGAAAGGCATGAATAAGATTATGTCTCAAATAAATTATCCACTGATTATAACAATTAACGAGCTGTCGTAGGTATTCAATTATCTAATTATGGCCAAAATCGTGTGCCAGGTGTTCCCTATGTCCAGATTTCCAGTATGTTCCAAATCTGCTTCATTTGGAGGAGCGTTATAACTTAAAATGCTTGGACTCAAACTATTTTCTTTCTTTTCTTTTATATTTAAAGACCCTAATTTACAAATGAAGCCATCTGAATAATGCATGAAGAATGGGTGTGGATTCAAACTAATTTGTCCACATCGTAGCAACTGTTTGTACTGGCCCCACTGCTCACTATGCATGCAGATGTTAACTTGTGCATCCTTGATCGTCTGTTTATAATGCAGAATGACAGGTTGACTCAATTTTATCTAGCAGAAATAATTCAGGCATCCACGTTGGCAAATTTGACCCAGAAGGTTTTATAAAATGTTCTGCAGTGAAACCTGTGGGTGAATTAAAATGCATCCCCTCATTTCTGTGTATGAGTGTATGTGCGTGTGTGTGTGTGTGTGTGTGTGTGTGTGTTTATTGCACAGGGTTTTTTAAGAACTAGAGATTTTTCTTCTTAAGCTTCAAAGAGAAACAATTTTCTCCAGGAATCAAAAAAGTGTAAATAATCCTGTTTTCCCTTTTGGTTTACCTCCCACCATAGAATAGCTGTGAGCTATATACTCTAGACTACAGGTACCTGCTTTAACAAATGCAAAGAAATACAATCTTTGAAACTGCATTTTTATTTATACAGAAATTCGTGTAGGATTTTACAAGGACTTGTTGATCTCTGCCCTTTTTGTGGTAGTGAATGTAACTCCCACTGAAACCAGGAATAAATCTTGTTCTTTAAAACAAGTGATTTTAAAGGTCTTTGATTGCATTGTCCAATGTTGTATCAAAAGCATCCATATGCAACACCCATTAATGTGACCAAAAATGTCTAAATATAAATGCAAAGAACGTAGGGAAAGAAAGCATGAAAAAGAAACTGTTTTATAAATACATGGTTCTGATATTTGTAGAGCTATAAGTTAACATCCATTCTTTTCCCATTGTCCCTTTCTACTGCAGATTCTAACTAAATTACCTAGACATTTCCAAAACCTAGCCAGTCTTTCTTTCACTGGTGCTATGTTCTCAGCCCTCAACCCAATAAGTCTTTTTTTTTTTTTTGGTAGAATCTGAAGACAGCTTCAACAGAGCATCTTTAAAATACTGATCTTATCATCTTATTAGGTTCTTTCCCTGTGGGGCTTGTGTGGGTTTGGGGTTAGAAGTAATCTCTCTAAGGCTGAGGCAGAGAACCAAATCTGCATCATTTACTTAGCAGCTGGGGATTCTCTAATACAGAGCTACTAACTGTCCTTATGGCCTTGCCCCTTGCCATATTCCATTCTTTTTCTTTTTCCTATCCATCTGCTACATCACAGTACCACTCATTTGAGCACTGTTCTTTCAAATAACATATATTGCTCCACTTGAGGGTCCTTGTTTTAAAAAAAAAAGTATGCATTATTCTACAATGTTTTTTTCTGCAGTATCTGCTTATTGAAACACTGAGATCTATTTATCTACAAGTTCTACAACCAACCTTGCCCACCTAAACTGGAGTATTATTTTTTCTAGAACCACATCCAGAGCACTTATTTAATTTGTGTTGCCTCATTTATATATCTATGTTTCATCTGACTATCAGAGGTATTTATAGCTAACTGCACTATTAAATTATAAATCATTACATCCCATAATGGAAATGGTATATTTTCTTGTATGCTGCCTTTGTAACTATCAGGATGCTGAACACAATAGAGATGGATGTTGATTGAAATCGAATTTAGATTACTTCTTCAGTAAGCATATGTTAGCTACTTAGTATATGCTTGGTAGGGAGCTAAGAGTTTAGAATGCATATATGAATGAAGCACAGAAATATAAAAATGAGTTATTCAGGGAGGAATATATAAGAGGTGATGGGATAGGAAGTAGCAGTCCTCATCCTTCCGCAGAAACACTTAATAATCACATACATATGATTATACCATTATGAGAATCCCAACACTCTAGTCAAGAAGTTTCGGTACCCCAGAAAGCTACAGGACCTAGAACAAATGCATTGAAATGGGTTAGAACAGTTTTACTTTATCCATCTATCTCCTTTCCCAGAATCAGCACAGTGAAGGATCCCCTTGATGATTTCTTCCATGAAGGGAAGAAAGAGCGAGACCATATATCCAGTGTCCCCCACCTTTCAGGATACTGCCTAAGAGACCTACCCGACTTCACCTCACCCAGAGTGCTGAGGGATCCGGCAGAGTTGAAAGTCTGGGAGCAGCTAGAGCAAGAGGAATGGCTGGTGACTCTCAGAATATGCGAAGGATCTCAGCAGTCAGCCTGGATCTGCAGGATTGAGAAATGGCACATAATCCTGAGGCTTCTCCTTCAGGAGGAAGGGAGAGAAGGTGTAACTTACACCTACATCCCAGAGTCTCTAGGGAAAAGGGGAAAGCACCTCTTCGTACCCAACACACCTCAGTGGGATGGGAAAAGGTGCACAATACTGAGTTTTCCTCTTCAGGAGGGAAGGAGCCCGCACCCAGTGTCCCAGCACTTTAGTGCACTTTTCTAGGCAAAGAATCAGATGGGTGAGCCCGTGCCATGGCCCTGTGAGATTGAGAAGATCCTGGGGCTTCCACCCCAGGAGTAGAATGTGCACACCCATAAAAAAGATCTGAAATACCTTCGCAGGGAAAGACTTTCACCAATCAGCCCAGCTCACAATGCTGAGGGTATATCAGACCTTTTTTATAGATGTGTGCATTCTACTTCTGGGGTGGACATTCATAAAAAAGGTCTGAAATGCCCTCAGAATTATAAGCTGGGCTGATTGGTGAAGGTCTTTCCCTGCCAATTACAGTCCACAAAGACTAGAAGAGGTGGCCACTTCTTCAAATGGACGGGCACTAATGCAAAGTTACAAGGGATGCAACAAATTAGGGAAGTGTGACTCTATCAAAGGAACAAAAAGTAACCAACTCAGAAGAAATCTATGAATTGCTTGACATAGAATTCAAAATAATTGTTTGAAAGAAGCTCAGTGAGCCACAGCAGAACACAATAGAAAATTAAATGAAATTGGGAAAATGATACGTGTACAAAATGAGAATATCAGCATGGAGAACCCATAAAAGGATTCCAAGACAAATTCTGGAGCTGAAGACTATAATAACTGGACGGATTTAATAGAGGGCTCCAATCAAACAGAAGAAAGAAGCACGGAACCCAGAGAAAAGTCCTTTGAAATTATCTAGTCAGAGGAACAAAAAGAAAAATGAATAAAAAAGAGTGTAGAAAGCTGAAGGGATTTATGAAATATCATCAAGATAGCCAATACATACATTATAGGAATCCCAGAAGGGGAAGGAAAAGGTGCAGACAGCTTATTTAGAGAGATAATGGCTCAAAATTTCATGACTCTGTGGAGGAAAAATGCATCCAGGCTTATGAAGTGCAAAGGGCTCCAAACAGGATGATTCAAAAATTAACACTAAGCCACATTATAATAAAAAAGTTTTAAGTCAAAGACAAACTTAAAAGCAGCAAGAGAAGTGACTCATCATGTACCAAGGAGCCCCCGTAGGACCATTAGTGGGTTCCTCGGTAGACATCTTGTAGGCCAGAAGGGACTAAGATGATTTATTCAACAAACCATCAAGAGTTACTAACCAAAACTTTGGTAACTGGAAAAACTGTCTTTTGAAAATGAAGAAGAGATAAAGATGTTTCCAGACGAAAAAAATTGGGGGGAATTTATTACTATCAACACTATATTGCAACCAATTTTCACGCTGTTCAAGTTAAATGAAAGAATCCTAAGCAGCATACAGCATGTGAAAGTAGAAAAGTCATTTTATACAAGTGAATATAAAACAAGTAGAGGATACTGTATTGCTGTAATGGTAGTGTGTAAAGCATTCTGAATTTTAGTATAAGATCAATACTAACCACAAATTTGTTAATGGACACATAATCTAAAATCTGTAAATTTTGACATCAATAATATACGGTGTGTGGAAGATGGAGTAAAAGTGTAGATGGGATTGAATTAAGATATTATCAGCTTGAAGTCATCTGTTATAAGGTGTTTTATGTTAGTATTCTGGTAACCACATACCCACACAAAATACCTGTAGAAGAGATGCAAAAGAAAAAGATAAACAGTGAAACACAAAGGAGGAGTAGAGAGTAAAAAAGGAACAAAAGAGTTACAAGAGAGACAGAATGCATTTAATAAAGTGGAAATAGTAAGTCCTTCCCTGTCAATAATCACTTGAAACTAAGTGGAACAGAAGAGAAAAAAAACAAACAAACTCAAGTATACGTGATCTGTAAGCCACTCAGTTTAGATTTAAGGGCACACATAGGCTGAAAGTGGAGAGATGGAAAAGGATGTTTCATGCAGATAGTAAAAGGGAGTACAAATGGCTATATTTACATCAGACAAAATAGACTTTAGGTCAAAAACAGTCACAGGAGAGAAAGAAGAATGATATATAACGATAAGAAAATAAGTTCATCAGAAAGATACAACAGTTTTACATATATGTGCACCCAGAATCAAAGCACTTAAATATAAAAGTCAGATATTAACAGAACTGAAGAACAATAAGACACGTGAATCCTGTACTTTTCAACAACGCATGGAACATCCAGACAAAACGTTAACAAAGGAGAAGTGGCCTTCGATAAAATTACGAACCACACGAACCTAACAGAACATTCCGGCCAACAGCAGCAGAATCTACATTCTTCTCGAGGCACACATGGAACATTCTCCACGAGAGGTCATGTTAGGCCATGGAACAAGTCTTAATAAACTTAAGAAACACGAAATCATATTAAGTATCTTTGATGACCACAATGATATGAAACAAGATAATAACAGGAAAAATTGGAAAATTTGTAGAAGTTAAAAAAAAAAACACATTCCTGAACAACGAATGGGGCAAAAACATCATAAAGGAAATAAAAAATATTTTGAGACAAATGAAAATGAAAATACAGCATACAAAAATGTATAGGATACATTAAAAGCAATGCCAAGAGGAAAGTTTACAGCAATAAATGCCTACATTAAAAAGGATGATCTCACATAAACAACCTAACTTCTCATTTCAAAGAAGTAGGAAAAGAACAGACCAAGCCCAAAGTTAGCAAAAAGAAGGAAATAAACAATATTAGAGTAGAAGAAAATGAAATAGAGACTATAAAAACAGAAGATCAAAGAAACAAAGAGTTGGGTTTTTTGAAAAAAATTTTAAAAAAAGTAGAAAAACTGTTTACTGACCTAAGAAAATGAGAGACTCAAACATAATTAGAAATGACATGGAGAGGGTACCTGGGGAGCTCAGTCAGTTGATTAGGCATCGGACTTCAACTGTGGCTCAGGTCGTCATCTCACAATTCCTGAGCTGGAGCCCGGAGTCAGACTCTGTGCTGGCAGCTCAGAGTTTGGTGCCTGTTTCAAGATTCTGTGTGTGTCTCTCTCTGCCCCTCCCCCACTCACACTGTGTGTCTCTGTCTCTCAAAAATAAACAATTGAATTTATTTTTAAATAAATGAAAGAGGAGAATACAACTGATGCCACAGACACAAAAAAGATCATGCAAGACTATTACAAACAAGTATATGACAACAAATAAAATAATCTAGAAAAAGCAGAGAAATTATACTCTAAAAAACTGAATTAAGAATAAATAACCTGAAAAAAAAATGATTGAATCAGTAATCAGAAATCTGCCAACAAAGAAAAGCCCAAGACCAGATGGCTTCACTGGGAAATTCTACCAAATATTTATAAAAAGAATTAATGCTAATCCTTTTCGAATTCACCAAAAAAATTAAAGAGAAGGGAACACTTCCAAACTCATTCTATAAGTCACACATCACTGTGACACCAAAGTCAGACAAAGGCATTAAAAGAAAATTATAGCCAATGTATCTGATGCAAAAATTCTCAACAAAATACCAGCAGACTAAATTCAACAGTACATTAAAAGGATTTAGACCATGATCAAGTGGGATTTATCCCTGGGATACAAAGGTGGTTGAACATTTGCAAATCAGTTACTGTGCTATTCTGTATTAACAGAATGAATGATAAAAATCACAATCATCTCAATAGATACAGTAAAAATATTTTACAAAATTCTACACTTTGCCATGATTAAAATGCTCAACTAGAGAGAGAGAGAGAGAGAGAGAGAGATAGATAGATAGATAGATAGATAGATGGATATGTACTCAACATAATTAAGGCAAACTGAGAGCTAACATTATATTCAGTGGTAAAAAAAAAACAAAAAAATTCTCTAAGATTAGGAACAAATATAAAGATGCCATTTCACCACTTCTATTCAATATAGTACTGGAAGTTCTAGCCTGTGCTAGAACTCTATACCCCGCCCCCCAAAACACAACTGTTAGAGCTAATATATTTTTTTAGTATACAGGATACAAAATCAACATATAAACATCAGTTGTGTTTCTATATACTAAAAATGAATATGAAAAATAAATTAAGAAAGCAATCCCATTCATTATTATAGGATCTTGTTTAAAGAAAAGTGAGTTTATTATGTATTTTTCTTTCAATATCACTTCTCTAAGTGTACTTCCTGGATCAGCCACATCAATGTCATATGGGCACTTGTTAAAAATGCACATTCTTTTTTTTTTAATAGTTTATTGTCAAATTGGTTTCCAGTTTTTAAAAACATTGGAAATAAACTTATCCAATAAAGTGAAAATCTTGAACAGTGGAAACTATGATACACTGATGAAAGAAATTAAAGATATAAATAAATAGAAAGGCATTCCATTCATGTTCATGGATTGGTAGACTTAATGTTGTTAAAACGTCTATGCTACCCAAAGTAATCTACAGATTCAATACTATTCCCACCAAAAAACCAATGACATTTTTTACAGAAATAGGACAACAACAATTCTAATATACATTTGGTATAACGAAAGACCCAAAATACCCAAAGTAATCTTGAGAATGAGGAACAGAGCTAAAATCATCTCACTTCCTGATTTTAAAATATATTACCAAGTTACAGTAATTTTTTAAGTGTGAATTGTATCAAGAATTTTATTTGTTTTAATAGTTTATTGTCAAATTGGTTTCCATACAACACCCAGTGCTCTTTCCCACAAGTGCCCTCCTCCATTACCACCACATCCCTTCCCCCTCCATCTCCCACTTCAACCTTTGGTTCATTTTCAGTATTCAATAGTCTCTCAGGTTTTGCATCCCTCTCTCTCCCCAACTCTCTTTCCCTCTTCCCCTCCCCCTGGTTCTCCATTAGGTTTCTCCTGTTCTCCTGTTAGACCTATGAGTGCAAACATATGGTATCTGTCCTTCTCCACCTGACTTATTTCGCTTAGCATGACAC